>NC_056744.1:1222106649-1222299149 GCF_019279795.1 Protopterus annectens
TCCATGATGCTTGTAGCAAAAATGGATGCAGTGTGCTATCCATTTGGTTTGCTTTGAAATGGCCTTGCCCTCTGCCCTTGTTGCAAAGCTGACTAGTAACTGGTCAGATTTCCTGAAGGGCTAAGTCCTATCAAGGTAGAATCTGAGCCGTCTGTGCACATCCAAGGAGTGCAGGATCCCTTCCCCCTTTACTATGAGGATTAGGGAAGAAAGTTGGCAAACGGATAGACTGGTTGAGAGCCACACTGGACACGATTTTAGGTATAAAGGAAGGGTTAGTCCTGAGGGAAATCCTGTCAGCATGGAAAATAATGAAGGCTGCCACAGCCATAAGTGCTTGTAGCTCAGACACTCTTCTAGCTGAAGTGATGGGCAGAAGCAAGGCTGTTTTCCAAGAGAAAGAATTTTAACTCTGCTGATGCAGACTCAAAGGGGGGTAGCGTGAGCTTTTCCAGTACAAAGTTAAGGTCCCAAGCAAGGGTGGGTGCTCTCCTGGGTGGCCTTAAGCTGTTTGCCCCTCTCAGGAATGGTTTGATAAGAGGGTGAGAGAAGAGAGGCGGCTCAATGTTGTAATGAGACGAAATGGTGGAGGCATGGATCTTAAAAGAAGAGAAAGATAGGCCTCTGTGGAGAAGATCTGCTAAATAATCCAGGATTAGAGGCAGGGAGGGCAGAGATGTGTCCTCTCCTTTAGACCGAATCCAGGAGCAGTACCTTTTCCACTTAGCAGCATAGGATTTCCTTGTACTGGGTCTTCTGGCTTCAAGAATTACATCCAGCACCTGCTTACTTAGGCTGGTTACCGAGGGAGAGTTCAAGGAATAAGCCAGGCTGCAAGATTTAGGGTTCGCAATTGTGGATGCAAGATCTGTCCCCCCCTGCTGAGAGAGCAAGGTTGGGTTCTGTTGTAGGTGCCAGGGTGGCACCGGTGAAAGACTGTGCAGCAGTGGGTACCAGTGCTGGCATGGCAAGTCCAGGGCAATCAGAATTGTCCTTGGTCTGTCCTGTATTATCTTGAGCAATACTCTTGCAAGAAGGGGTGGGGGGGAGGCATAGACAGATTTACCCACTGGAAGGATAGGGCATCCACTTTCCAGGCCCTGCTGTGACGTGGCCTGGTGCAGAAGTTGCTGAGCTGGTGATTGCAGGGGGAGGCAAAGAGATCCACCTCTGGGGTCCCCATTTCTGAATCAGAAGGTTGTAGGTGCTGGGCTCTAGTTGCCACTCATGTGGGTCTAGGAGATTTCTGCTCAAGTCATCTGCCAGTGAGTTTGGTTTGCCTGGCAGGAATTGAGCTTGCAGATGGACCTGCATGTCCAAGGCAGTGTTCCACAGGGCCATGGCTAGCCTGCAGGGTGGATTCCCCCCTGCTTGTTGATGTACCACATAACTGTGGTGTTGTCTGTTATTAGCAGGTTCTTGGTGAGAGTAGGGATCTGAAAGCTGTCAGAGCGTGTTGCGCAGCTAGCATCTCTTTTTGTATGATGTGCAGATGAATTTGACTTGGGCTCCAGTGGCCCTGAATGCACTTGCCACCCATGTGTGGCCCCCAGGCATGATGCATCTGTGGTTAGGGTCTGGGCACATGGGGTTTAGTAAATGGCAGTCCCTTGTTGTGACTGAATGCTGCTGCCCACCAAAGAAACTCTGTCTTTAGGGTATTATAGGAATGACTGTTTCAAAGTCCTGAAAATGTTGGCACCAAAGACTTTAAGTACCATTGAAGTTTCCTCATATGGAATCAGTAGGATGCAGGAGGCCATGAACCCTAGGGTCTGCAGGATTTTCCTTGTGGATAGCTGGGTTCTGGTGACCATTTAAGCAAAATAGTTCGATAGATAGGCTTGTTTTTCTGGAGTGAGGAATGCCATCTGGGATGCTGTGTCCAAGCTTGCTCCCAGGATTACAATCTTTTGGCTGGGGACTACATTTCTTTTTGTTGATGGTGTACCCCAGGGAAGTTAGAAGGTTTGTTACAAATGTCAGGTGCTGCAACAGCATTTCCTGACTGTCTGCCTGACTCGGGCAGTCATCCAAGTACGGATAAATTTGAATATTTCTCTGTCTGCAGTAAGCAATGGCTGGAGCCAGGCATTTTGTGAATACTCTGGGAGCAGTGGATAAGCCAAAGGGAAGTGCGGAGAACTGATAATGCATAGATCCTGCCCTGAAGCGTAGATATTTCCTGCATGACTCCCTTATAGGGATGTGCAGATAGGGGGGGACTAACCAGGCATCTTTGGCCTATCTGTTCCACAGGAACAGGTTGAATTGCCCTTATAGAGAGCAGGGACTGAACTTGATTTTGTGCCTCTACCCACTGGTTTGGAGGAAGGTCTGGAAACCCTTTTGGGGTTGGCAGTGAGTGGAAGTAAAATTTGTACCCCTGGGATACAATATTGAAGACCCATCGGTCTTTGGTGATGGAAATCCAGTTTTTTGCATGAAGGGCAAGATTTCCTCCTAGGGGCACAAGCAGTTGGGCAGAGGTGGGGAGTGGAGTTGAAAAGTCTTGTAATGGCATCGGCTGCCTGCTTTTATACCCCTGACGACCTGACATCAGTCCTGGAGCAACAGCAACTGACACAGAAATACCAAGTCTCGGAATTCTTTCTGTAAGGGGGTAGTTTAGCACTCCCCACTTTAGAGGTGGAGGCACTCTATTGCTTAGATCTCTGCATACCCAGAGACTGTAGTCTGGGGGGGTCTGTTTCCCTTGGGTCTAGTTTGAAATGGCCTTGAGGGGGCTGGAAAGGACCAATGCTTCGAGGGGCAATGCCTGCTGAATCTAGAAGCTTGTACTTGAAGGAATTCTTTGACTGTCTGCATAGATTTAGCTTTTTCTTTCATCTTTTTAAGAACCTCATCTGCTTTGGTGCCAAACAGCTTGTCTCTGTTCAAAGGAATGTATAACTTTGATTTGACATGGTCTGGCAAGGTCTATTCCTTAAGCCAAGCATGCCTTCTCATTACAGCTCCTGCAAATGCTGCCCTGCAAGATGCTTTTAGGGCGTCAAAGCCACATTGCAAAGTATGCTTGCTGACTTGGCTTGCAGAGTGCATAAGTTCATGTAATTCTTTATTTTCTGCACAGTCTGTAAAGGTAGCTATTTTTTGTTTAATAAGTTCCATAATATGTTGTTGGTATTTCAGTATGTGAAACAAACAATTCAAAGCCCTAATGGCGACAGTTGCAGAGGTATATACTTTCTTACCCCATCTGTTCAGAGCTCTAGAATCCCTGTCCGAAGGGGTGGGATTCTTAGCTGTGGTTGCTTTGATACGTTTAGGCCCCTGGGAGATGACCTCTGGGTCAGCAGTAGGATTTTTGAAAAGGAATTTGTGAGAGTCAGGTACTCTGTAGTACCTGTCCGGCTTCCTAGGAGCAGGGGGGGGGGGTTAAGGTATCAACAGTTAAAATGGATTCCATAAAGACATCATTCACAACATCTAGGACTAGGGGTATAGCTAAAGGCCTATGTTGTGGCAAATCTAGAAATTCTCTGAGTCTCTTTTTGGACTGAGGATAGTCTTGGCATTCCCAGTAGAAATGCTCTCAAAGTATGCAAGGTTTCACCAAAAGAAAATTCCTCTGGAGGAGAAGCCATGGGAATGGACTCCTCTGCATCTGAATCCTCAAAAGCAGATAAGGGTAAGTCTTCATAATCAGATACCTCAGAGTCGTCGGACTCTTGGTCTGTTGAAGCTGCTGGGGACAGGTCTCTTTCTCTTAGGTGAAGGCCGACTTCCCCTAATCAGCAATAATAAGGTCTTCTGCCATTTTAAGCGTCTGATGTTGTGACAAGGGAGCAGGTGCATGCGCTTTGGTCTTCATCTTTTTTAGGTGTTGCACGTACTCTTGGCCTTAGAAATTCGGTAGTTTTAGACAGAACTGAAGACGCGAAAGTAGTCTGTTTGTGCCAAACATCGGTAGTGTGAAGAACTTCCTCAGAAGCCGGTGTCTACTCAGCAGCTCCGGATCCATCATAGGTAGAGACATCTGCAGGTTCCATAGTAAAAAAAAAAAAAAAAAAGTCTTGCAGCATACTGGACTCCAAACGGGTCTCGGTAGAGGCCTGGGAATCCACTAAAGTGGGCATCAGGGCTGTGAAAGCGGACTGACGACTAGCATAATGGAAGCATCGTCGGCAGCTTTGGACCCATGTGGTCCGTCTCTGTCTTTATCCTTACGTTTTTTTGGAACCGAAAAAACTTAGGTAGTGGCCAACCGCCACTCATGCGAACTGCTTCTGCTTTGGGCTCTTCGGCAAGAAAGACTGATGTAATGGCATCGTCTGCCTGCTTTTATACCCCTGACGACCTGACATCAGTCCTGGAGCAACAGCAACTGACGCAGAAATACCAAGTCTCAGTATTCGGGCCAACTGAGAGCCACCTGCAGGCAGATAACCCAAGTGTGATGAGTGCAACAACGAAACACAAAGAACATCCACTGATCCTGCACCAGATTTCTGGGAACAAGTCAAGTGACCTGGGTGGCAGAGCTTTTCAGTGAAAATGTATTAATGTCAGGCACAGTTTTAGTAGATGCAGCAACATGCACCTACAGTGTTACATCTCTTTCTCTATGAAGAGGCACAAATGTGGACCATAAACAGACCCAGGGAGCTAAAGACCTATAATTTCACTGGTGTTACATGCAAGGCCATGGAAAGAATTACTGTGGACCTAATAAATAAAGACCTAGGAAATCTTCAAACACTGGACCTATCCCAGTTCAGTCAAGGGTGGGTCATACCTACTAAACTTGGTGGACTTTGAGAAGGTCACTAGAGCCATGAACAGCAAAGTACATACTGCCTACCTTGACCTGGCAAAGGCATTTGACACAATACTTCACTCGAGTACTACAGACAAACTCAAAATTTAGGCATAAAATCCTGTGTCACCCAATAGATAGTCAAATGTCTCACAAACACAAAACATGAAGTAAGGGTAGGGGAATCCACCTCCATCAAGGGGCCTGTTACTAGTGGTGTCCCACAGAGTTCAGTAATGGGACCTCTCTTGTTTGGAATACACTTTTCTGAAGTTAAGGCAAATGTAGAGCGCCTCTGGCTGACCAAATTTGCAGACAACTGCGAGGTGGGTGCAATCACAGACTCCCCCAAAGAATTAGATATCCTCCAGGAGGGTCTGACAAGACAAATAACTGGTGCCAGAACCATAGCCTACAACTTAATGCTAAAAGATGCACAAATTATACTCTTTGGGAAGATGACTACCCCTGCAAATTACAACACTGACAGCACTCCCCTAAGAGTAGACCCACGTAGCAAGAAAATACTTCTATATTATGCAACTTACAATAAATGGCATGCCATCCAGATCTAAGGAGATCACAGTCCCATTATACTCAGCCCTCATTATACCAATATATAGAGTACAATGCACCCTTCTGCATGTACCTGACCAGGCATCTGTAACAGCAGGAGTAGCCATAGAGGTTCCTTACTACAAGAATACATGGTGTAAACAGTATGTCCTATGGAGACTGCCTTCAAGCCCTCCTCTCCTATAGACTACTGAGGGGTGATCTATGCCTGACCTACAAGGCACTCTCTGATCAAGCCCGGATGAATCTGCTATACATTCACAAAACAAACCATACCAGAATTACCCACTCCAAGATCTAAACCTAGTCTGTGACATACATAAAACATGTTAGAGAGACAGTTGTGTGTCTCAGAAATTACCCCTTCTCTAGAGCAACCCCGATTCCTGTGAAAACAGAGCTCCTCTCCAAGTCTATTTAAATACAATTTGGATCAACTGATGGGAAATCACAAATTCACACCAGCTCATATCGCCTGTAGCCCTTATGAACAGGGGCAGTCTGTAGATTCCCTAAGGTGCAGGCATATATCAAAGCTGTTTTAGCCCATGGGCACTGATAAATGGGAAAACTGGGGCATGAATGGCTAGGCTTAAAAATGATCTAGGCACATCAGCCTAGTAATCTCCTATGATTCTATGAGGCACACAAGAGTACAGAAACCACAAACATCAGTGAAGAAGTGAATGTAAACCCTATGAGAAGCAGCAAAACAGTGGTCCCATCCAGTTCTTCACATGTACTGGCCCCTTGGATACTGCCATCTGCACTTCTTGCATACCTGACTTTAGCTTTAGGCCAGACTTCTGCTTTCTAAATTTTGTACATTAGAAAGGAGGGCTCCTTGCATTTCTTTTTCTTCTTTTAAGACTTCTCCTGTCTCTTAATGTTATTTTGTGGAGGTAACTTTCCAACAGCATTATACTGGGTTAAGAATATTGACTGGTGCACATACTTTGATAACCCTTCTACTACTAAATGACTCTACAGCTGTACACAAATAATCTATATCCCAGCTAGTTACCATACTACTACAAGTACAAAATCCAAATCATAAGGGATTCTCACATGTCTTCATAATACTACAAGTACAAAATCCAAATCATAAGGGATTCTCACATGTCTTCCTAAGAGAACAGCATCATATCGAGCTCCCCCAGACGCACAAAGCGAGCATCTCCCTACTTTTGCAATCAGATACCAAACTTGAATCAAACACTGCCAATGTAATGCAGTGAGGAATCTCCCTAATTTCCAGACAGAAGTCTTCACCAGAACCTTAAAATGATACAAGTGGAATGTACTTAAAGCCCCAACAGTTGACAACAGTGTGGCAAGATTTGACAAACCATTTCTAAGACTTCTAAAGGAACATGCCCCTATAAGAACTAATGGAGATAAAGTCAGTTAAGCACCATGGTTTACAAGGACAACTGAGCATATCATGAATGCTAGATACAAAGCTCTGAAGACATGGTTAAAAATACATCTCAACAAATTATTCAGATTCTTTAAGAAACTAAACGAAGCAAAGCATAAGGCAGGATAAGAAAAAAAAACTATTATACCAAGTTTCAGGACATGCGTCAATCCAATCTCAAAGTATTCTGGGCCTCCATAAATAAACAAACCTGCAAAAAGCTAGATAACCTACTTCAAAAACGTCTGATCAATCCACCAGCATAGTCTTTCAATCTACCTTTCATTACATAAATAATTAAAAAGAAAATAGAAAATGCACACAATTAAGCTCCAAACTACATACCAAACAACCAACAAAAATAATATTCTTACTCCCATTCCTACTTCAACTACCAAAAAAAGCCAAGATAAACTCTCATCTACTACCGCAAAACATATCCACGTTGCTGCTGATGCTCCAGCATATACTGTCTCCAACTTAATAAAAATCACCCAAACAGAGGTGCCCCATCACTATATAAAAAAAATACATCAGATCACTGCATAAAAGGGGCTCTTCTACAGCCCTCACAAATTATAGACCTATAGCAGTATGGTCTCCTCTGTCTAAAATCCTGGAAAGCTGCACACATTCACAACTCTATTATATCAAGCAATCTTCTCTCACCAACACAGCAAGGTTTTAGGCCTAACCAGGCTACACTTACTACTACTCAGCTTCACTCACACAGTTAAATCACAACATAAAATGCAGGCAACCTAGTATCTGCACTAATTCTTGATCTGTCTAAAGCTTTTAACAGTACACCAGCAAACCCTCCTACAGGAACTCTCCTCTTTTAGTCTTGAACCATCTTCACTCAGTCTGTTAGGTAGCTGTGGTATGAATACAGGCAGTGAAATGGCACAATGGATTTCTCTCATTTTTGCCTGTCTCAGTGGGAGTTCCCCAAAGATAGACAGTGGATATAAAAGTTTACACACCCCTGTTAAAATGCCAGTTTTTTGGGATATAAAAAATGAGACCACAATAAAGCATTTCAAAACTTTTCCCACCTTTAATGTGATCTACAACCTGTACAATTCAATTGAAAAACAAACAAATCTGTTAGGGGAAAAAATAAAAAAAAATAGAAAACATACAATTAAGCTGGTTGCAAAATCATCACTCACTGATATGGCCAGAAAAGACACAGCTACACCTTACCTACTTCCAACACTGTGTTATGTCTCTAGTCCTTATTAACCTAAACTCATTAGCAAATAAATTTGTGAAGTGCTACAGGCTGTTACTAGGCTACTGGCCAAAGAGCCATTTTAATTCTAGCCAAGCTTGCCCCAAGTTTAACAAAATATTGAGGTTTCAATACTCAAATGAATTTTGTATGAGTAGTTATGACACAGGCTAGTACACTTAAAGCGTTCATAGGCTGCCACTGTCCATCAGGGATATAGATGTCAATCCATTGGTAAATTTGCCATTTCCCATCCATTAGTCCAACTTATGTTTGAATAGTGTTAGGGGTAAGCTTTACTTCACATGAATGGAAAGCCTGTTTCACAGATGGAGTAATCTTTAAGACACATACCCGCCCCTCCAACATTTCCCATTTTTGTCCGAGACAAGGTTTCAGTCCGCAGAATGGATATTTTTTGGCTGTTTGTTTTGCAGATGTGCAACAAATCTATCAGGGTGGGATTAGAAGATGCCATGTAGGCTAGGCATAGATCGCCATGCAGCAGTCTGTTGGAGACAAACTACAGGAATATGCTTTTGAGACAGTCTGGGAAGGACTTTGCGTTTACTCCCTGTATTCTTTTTGTGAGGAACCCTCTGTGGTCTCTCCAGTTGTTTCATGTACCTTTTTAGGTACATGCAGAAGAGTGCTTTGTACTCATTGTTGTTATTATTGAGAACAGATCAACCAATACAAAGAATATTACAAAAGTAAAGTGGGCATAATTTCTTTTAACCTAATACCTTCCCAGATCCCACACTACTGGTTCTAATTTAAGGGGTGTATTATCAATGTGGCGATTTCCAGGAGTGTCGGTCTTTCCAAAGGAAACTACTATGCATTTTTTCACATTGAGTTTTAGACTTCGGCTCTGGCCCTAGCTGTTTGCCTGAGTCAGGCCATCTGGAAGGGGTATCCGTGTCTTTAAGGGATTAAGTGACCATACCTAGTCTGCAGTCACCTGCAAACTTGGTCAGCCAGATGTCTTTGACATTCGCCTTGCCTTCAGATATCAAAAAGCAAAGCCCAGGCACTGATCCCTGATGGAATCCACTAGTGACTGGTCTCTGTGGCAGTGGACTCTTCCATCCCATCAATGAGCCAGCTAGCTATCCACTGGGTGACATAAGGAATTATGCATAACTTTGTAAGTTTAACTACAATGCCCGAGTAAAGTATTGTGTCGAACACTTTTGCCAGGTTAAGCTAGATGGTGTGCACTATTTTGCCCTTATCCATATAGCGGCCTTCTCAAAGTTCACCAGGTTAAGTAGCAACATTTGCAATAAAGCAGTACTACAACATATCTTTTATAGTTGGGAAAGGGTAATTGGCTTGAACCGATTCATACACTGACTTGCTCACAAGTGCTGAGAACACACATGCAACTGCACAACCCTGAAAAATTCTCAGCATTAAAACAGTACCACTCAGCCATACTAGCCAAATAAAAATTTACACTCAAAACATCCATGCTTTAAATAACCAAGTCAACAAACACTGCAGGTGAGTCAGTATGTTCAAGCTGCATATCAAATAAATGGAATTCCCTCCCAGCCCACTTGAGACAACATAAAAGCATTTAAGTGCCAGCACTGCATGGATACTTGGATATGCACCCGTGTATTCTCAGGTTAGTCTCAAAAGTACAAACTGAACATACCCATGTGATTCCCCAGGTTAGGCTAGATTTATAAATGCATAAAGAGTCCAATACTTGTACACAGGCTAACTCACCATGGGAGCATCTTAATATCCTTTCCCCATATCTTACCCTTCAGACTTCCTTTACTAACAAACCCCCTACCCTATCCTTCTGCTCTTTTCCTCTTACCCCCTTTGTTCTGCAAAACCTCCATGTTTTCTCAAATACTTGTCTTTCAAGATTTACTAAATAGTACCACTTCCTTTAATAACCTTTACCTCTTCCACATCCTGTGCAAGGCATAGGAATCCATCTGGATTAACCAAACAGGCATGAGTTTTCTTGTTCCCGCTTTATTATTACTGCAGCATAGTCTCTTCCAATATATAAGGTCTGTATATATGGGCTCTATATCATCCCACTTGGAGCATGTATAACTTGCAAGTGATTCTACCCATGCCCTATGTATAGGAATATTGAAAATAGTTTTAGTTGCCTGAAAAATGTATTTAAATTTAGGAACTTGCTCCCCAAGCCTCCACCAAAAATAGGTTATTGTGCAGTTGGACTTTCCTAGGAAACAAATATAAAATACATACATTAGTTGTGTTAACTAGCTAGCTAGGTTCTGCAGCTTGCATGCCATGGGGCTCAGTGAAAAGATGATAATCCCATCTTAAACAGGCGGGGCAATTTACTACAAGTAGTGGTCTATGATGTACTTACTTCCATCTGTATTTGCAGGGTCCTTAGCATGATAAGAACAGCTAAAAATGGAATGCTAAGGAAGGAATCTGAAGTATTTTGACTCACCATGGTGGTCTGGAGAACAGTGCCACATTTTATTTTCATTTGTTAACCATGTAAGAAGAATGGTCCAAGGACCTCTTTTCAGCAGCAGCCCGAGCTCAACACAACAAAGAATAAACATTGTTTACAAGATTTACAAAGTGTATACAAGCATAAACAAAATTATTGGGAAGGTCTTCTCAGAGGAAACAAATGGGATTCTACTACTGTGATAATGAATAGTCTTGGAACGGGATTGGTGCAGAGGTCATGCAAATGGTTCCAAGGCAGAAATGCAACCTCTTAAAATCAATAGTCATGAATGAGGCCATAAAATAGTGTGTGAAATTTTCTAATGGATTTGAAATTTAAGCCTATAAAAAATACTTATTTTTGTGTTCTCTGCACCCTTGACATCTTGGAGGGGCTGCACTCCTCACACACCTGCTTATATCTTACAATACCTTATACAAGAGTCCAATACTTTCAGTTCACCAACTCTGTCCTCAGTCAACAGCCATAACCCTGCTGTCTCTCTGAATGCTGTACCAGTCTCTAATAAAGCCCTGCTTAAACTTAAACCTGCCTCACTCACAGCTGATAAACATTTTAAAGATCGTAAAGGATGCACTGCGACCACTCTTATTAACAGGTACATCCAAGAATCATGTTTCCTAAGTAGTTGGGAACAACCCCCAATCCTCTCTCTCATATATATATATATATATATATATATATATATATATATATATATATATATATATATATATATATATATATATATAAAAATAGATAAATAAATAAATATAGAATGTTCTACCAGCCAAGTGCCATTTTCCCCCACTATGGAAAATCCTGTACTCACCAAGTCTAATAGTCTTCAGCCTCAAACCTCTTATGAGATATGCAGTGGAGTTTTAGGTCAAACCATTGCCCAAGTACAGCTCTACTTAACTTTAAAAACACTACAAATCAAAGGAAGAAATGCTCTTTCCAAAAGTTCAGATACCATATCTCAAATTCAAGATAAGTCATCTAACATAGAACTCTCACAAACTGTCATTTTCACCAATGACCTGCCCTCAGGCTACGACCATCCAATAAGCAGACTGCTCCAACCTACAACTCCCAACCTCTAAAGCAAGAAATCTGGAAAAAAGCCAAAAATATTTTTTTTGGGGGGGATGGGGGTGCAAAATCATGGACAGATTTTAAATGTTGCTTTTATACACTTAGAAATGTTAACAGGTTTTGCATTAGCATGCATTTTCTAAATGAAACATTTGAGTTTCAGGCCTTGTAAGTCATTATTTAGTGACTTCAACCCTCAGTGATTTGCCAAAAAGAGAAAGGAGGAAAAACAAAAAAAAAAAACAGGAACAACTGACCAAAAAAAATCTGGCAAAAATCTGGGCAGTCTGTGATAAGTGGGAAAACTGTGGCATAAACAGCTATTCTTAACCAGGCTCTAGGGCCATTAGCCTAGTAACTTCCTATGAAATTCTGGACAGTTCAGAGGGTATTAGCCCAAGTAGCTTTCACCAATACTGAAACATGGTTACAAAACACACATTTACTAATTAATCCTCTAAAATCTAAATTCTGTTAATTCCAAAAATTACTCATACAGCTGCACTGCATTCAATCGCCTCAACAAGCAACATCATAGTTTATACCATTACTAATACTAAACATCGGAGAGTCATAATAAACTAACATTTGACAAACATTCATACTTTGGTCAAAAATTAAATGAATAAAACAGGCCTCTTTTACAGAGCTAAACATTACTTGACAGATAGCAGCAGGACGGCACTACCTACTTACAAGCCTTCCATACTTTCATTCACCAGCATCTGTCCCAAACTAGAAAAAAGAATAAATACTACAATAAAGTGGTCAGATACACAGCCAAACTCCAATCCATCGCCCATCACTAACCAGCTCTAGAGCACCTGGACAAGATGGCGCTAAAACTACATTTCTTACTCTAAATTAAAAAGTTCCTCATAACAATTTACAGCTTAGGTGGAGTATGTCTCTGCTCTAATCACATCTCAGGATATGGGAAAGAATCCCCCTCCCACTGAAAATGACAGAAAACTACCAACAATTCAAAACAACTCCAAATCTATCTAAAAGCATCATAGCTACATTGCTACTCAAACACATTCTTAACCTCAAATACCCCCAAACTTTTTCAGTTCCTCAACTGTACTACTCTATACTGGTCTCCTTGGAGAGATGCGTCTGGAGCATTTCTTCCTGGGCCTCCACTGAAAATAGGCTCGGTCCTTGTCGGACTTTCCCGGTCAACAAATGTTAAATAAAAATTACCTGTGGATACATTCTATCTTACCTGCCCCATGCACATTCATTTAACTTCACCAGTGCTTCATTCATTTTCTATGAAGCGTTTTGGTAATTGTTATGCAAGACCATAGCTTAACTCTTTGTATTATCAAGTCACTGCCAAATTTTAATTGTTAATGTTATACTGAGCTTTTCTCCCCAGGCCTCGGCTGAAATGGAGGAACTGCAAATTCTAAGTAAGCAATTTTTTTTTTTTTTTTTTTGCTTCCTTGACTGAAACTTAATACAAACAGTCAGGTTTGGCCTTGTCTTCTGCCTGTATTTTTCACGCATTCAGTAAATGACTCTGCTAGAGTTTTAAAATCAGATAAGAAGCCAGGAAAGTTATTTAATTTCTTTCTTTGTGTCTACATTTAAGAGGACTAAATGATGTAACTATTCAGAGCTGCTTTCGGCATTGCCTGTTCTGTTCATAGAGATTTTTTTCTACCAACTCTCCCAGTCCCTGTTGTGTTTTTTGAACTCCCTGCGGCTATAGTAAATTTAGCTTTAAAAGCTTCTCCCAGTCTCATTTTATCTACTCATTCTACTAGGCAATGAAAGATCAAACAGGGAAAGCCCTCCCCTTAGAATAGGCACTACTTAAAGGTGGACTCTTTTTCATATCACTGCACTGCATTACTGCACACCAGGTTTGCATAAAGAGGGGCACTGTTTCATGCATTTATAGACTACGATTGTGCTTCTTATTCAAATAGCACCTTAACAAATCTGTTCTTCCTCAAAATGGTTACACAAACAGGAGCACAAAATCGCTTGGTGTCACTCTTCTTGGAACCCACTATATTTATATCCAACACTATCCACCTACACTTTCCCACTGAAGCTGTAGCCAGCTTTGTAGAAATAGGCATCCTAAGACGTATTGTCAGAAAATATGAGAATTGCTACCAGATTCTTAAATGACCTGGTACAGTAGGTTTAGTCCAGTATTAATCCACCGTCAACACTTTTGTATAACAAAAAGAAAAAATCATGATCAAAAATAACAATGCAATGCCCAGCTAAGTATGAACTCCTTCAAACTAAAAGAAATCAAGGGACTAATTAAGTCTACCAAGACCAAACTGGACGTAAAAGCCGACTTCCACACTAAGAACAAACACAAGGCATTCTTCATCTATACCCGAAACTTCAAAGGAAATGCATGTGTCAAACTAATTGTAAATGGGCCCACCAATACTGAGCCAGAGGATATAAAAAATTTACTGGCTGGTAAATATAGCTCCAATTTTACCTTGCTTTCTACTCCCAACACCTTTAAATAACCCCGAATATCTCTCCTCAACTATCACTAAAGAGCAGGTCCTAAATGCATTCTCCAAGGCTAAAAATACTGCAGCAGTGGGACCTGATAATATCCCAGGATGCCTCCTTAATAGAATCAAACTTGACCTACTGCGAAAACTAGAAGCAATACTCAGTCACAGCCTCCAAAAAGGCTTTGTGCCAAGTGAATGGAAGATTGCAGTCGTTATCCCTAGCAGAAGGGTGGGCCATCCAAGGATTCAGTAAACTACTGACCCTTAAGCCCGACTACTCTCATATAGAAGATCATGGAAAGAATAAACATGGCCATGATAAATGGAAATCTTTAGACATTTGATCCAACCCAGTTTGCTTTTGTCACGGGCAGGTCATACTTACATAATCTGCTGGACTTTGAGAGGGTCACACCAAAGCAATAGAGGAAGGCAAAACAGAGCGCACTGTCTACCTCAACCTGGCCAAAGCATCTGATGCAATACCCCACTCCTGCATTGTAGACAAGCTCATCTCTACATCATTCAAAGGATAGCCAGCCTTCTCACAGAAAGGACAAAGTCAAGATAGGAGAGTCTACCCCTACAAAAGGGACAGTCACTAGTGGAGTCCCTGAGTTATCACTGCTGGGGCAACTCTATTTTGACATCATCTACTTCTCTGAAGTTAACGATACCAAAGGCCTCTGGCTGTCAAAGCCACAGATGATTGCAAATTAGGCACAGTCAAGAATCCCCAAACGCTCAAACATCCTCCAAGAAGGGCCAACAGACTAATAACTGATGCCTGTGTTATAACCTAAAACTCATGCCAAACAATGCGCAATAGTGGAAAGACAACCACCTTTGGAAATGCTGCACTGATAATACAACCCCTAAGATTTGACCCTGTGGTCACGGATTGGGGAATGCATGTAGACAGTACCTTAGCCTTTGACCATCATGTATCTACTGCAGAAGAACCAAAATCCTTCTATGTTGACCAAGTTATGAGAGAGGGTATGGCATTTAGGTCCAAAGGTGTCACTGTTCCACTGGTCTAATGAGAAGAGTACAGCACTAAGTACAGTGCCCCCTTTGGTAAGTACCTGACCAGGCATATGCAACAAATGGAGTGTACACAGAGGTTCCTCACCAAAAAATAAATAAATAAATACACAGTGCACACATGTTTTACATGCACCACCTCATAACTGTATCCTTGTATTCGGTCTTCTACAGACTGTTGAAAGGTGATCTATGCTTAACTATAAAATAATCCTCTAATCCAGCCCTTATGGACCTGATGCACATCCGCAAAACAAACAAAAACACTAGGGACCTAAACCTTGTCTGAAACACAAATAAGACATGTTGAATGAAGTATGTCTCTCAGAAAATACCTCTTCTCTAGAACACGCTTCTCATCAGTGTGAAGCAGAATTCCTCCTTGCACTTGCCCATCTGTAACATGGATCAGTGGATGGGGAATCATAAATTTACTCCTGGCTTGTCAACTGTGGTCTGATAAGAAAGCATGTAAATAAATGCTTGACCACCCATACCCAAATTATACCTCCAAAAAACGAGTGGTATCCAAACCTGTCAAATATATCTGGGAATCATGGCTAGGCTTAAAAATACCCTTTAGAGTTATTAGCCTATTTATTGCCTTTAAATATACACTACTACTGAGAATGCATCTCTTGGGGAAAGGAGAAAGACGCTATCGTTTTTATAAAATTCAGAGGAAATACAAGTACAACACAGTGATTAATGTACCAAAGTACAAAGTATTAAGATAAGTAAACCGAAAACATTACCTTCAGTGCATATTTTTCTGCTGGTCATCAACTTTTAGGAACACTTTTTTCTTTTTGATTTTTGTCAATAAAATTAACCTTCAAATCACTACCAAACACAGATGTCCAGAGAGAATGCCTCTTGCCAGATACACTTGTGACATGCCAATACTGAATTCTCAGGGTTTGACAGAAACCACTAATCTTTCAAGTGAAAGGAAGGTAATATTAGTGTATTGTGTGCGTGTGTTGTGGAGACACTACTAATTGGTGAACTATTGCAAAGCAGTTATCCATATATATTTTTTGCCAAACTTTGGCCAATAAGACTGGCAATTAATTACTTACTTAACACTGTGTACCAAGTAACCAATTAACTCATTAGTTATTCTCATGCTGAATGAGATCAGTGCATCCAATCAGGTTGTACTAAGGCAAATAGTCAGCAGCCACTGCCGTGGCAATTTTAAAAGTTAATTTTAGCAACAAAGTTGTCAACAAAACTTCCTTTTATACTTAAAAGATTCTCAGGTATAAAGATATTCTCCTTGAAGGTAACTTTTTCAGTACACTTATCTTAACCCTTTGATTTTCATCTTTAAGCTTAGCATTCCATTCAAATGCCAACAGCCTATTGGAAGTAGATTTACTAGGTGCCTCATCTGTTAGAAAGTCTGCGAGGACACAAATGACAAGGTAATTTGATTCCACAGTATGACAGAAAGGAAGTGTAGCAAGTTGTCCTATAGAGCACAGCCACCACTTTTTTTTGGCCACAAAAAACAGACAGAACCAACAAAAAATACATATAAGCTGTATCCATGGTAGATGGCTGCCTGCAGGACCCACATGATCCAGACTGCAAGGGTCGTAGCCTTCTGTACAAGTGTTTCATCCTCACTGTACTATCTGTGCATAGAGGTAGGTCACTCATTTGTGAAGCACCATCAATAAACTTCCAGATGTAAAATCACGCAGAGTAAAAAGGGCAGACCGCGAGTACGTTGGCAAGAGATCATGAAAATTATACATTTCTGAGATATCCACGTGGTGTGCAATGGTTCATACTTAAACCTGAGCAGGTAAGCTTCACCATTTTTTCTGGTATACATTTACCAGGCCCAAAACCAGTAAACGTAGTCAGATTTTTAATTTCCCTACACATAGTGCACAACAGCATAGCAACTTCCACAGTACTTGCTAGTAAAATATCAGTATGATTGCAATCTATTATTAGTGATACTCATAGATCCTTCTGTTATTTAGGGCCCGCAGATGTTTATGTATAATTAAAGGCACATGCCACAGCTATGCAACTATGACAAGGTTAAGAGAGAAAGGGGGGGGCCCTAGCCAGCTTTTAATACCACACTTGACTAATAGCACTGGAGACACTAATGCCAAATGACAGGAGACAGATTTTGAGGCAGTTTCAGTTTAAAGTTATACAGCATTGCATAAAAGCATATGGAGAGAATGACAGAGAAATCTTGAATTAATGTAAACAAACTAAAGCTAAATGAGTTATGAGGAAACTGAAACTCTGCAGAGAAAAGAATTTGAATTCCAGGACTCCCCTTGGAGTGTCAGAAAGTTAGCTCTAGGCAGACAAAGTATGGCAACATGCCAGCCTGCAGCCTGAAACCAAGCACATATTTACTTTGGAATAAATCTTTAAAAGAAACTTGTGAGGTCAGTATTTCCATTTTTTGTGGTTAAGGGCTCAAACTGATTTGTGCTACAGTATGAAATCGACTATATAATGAACTTAGTTGTTTTTTCATATCAAAACTAACAGGTTCATTTTCATGCTTCAGTTAGAGCTAACAGAAACAATGTGCTTATCTTTTCAGACTAACTTACAATTTCTACGATGCCATGAAAGATATTCAGATGGAGGCATGGAATGCACAAAATTAAATACATTCAAAATTATCATACAACATATTCACTTGTACCAAAAAGCAGGGATCCTACTATAATTTTAGATACAAACCAGCAGGCACTTCTGCATTAACTGCCTTTTTCTTTTAGATCAGTGTGTGTACCCATTAAAAAAATAACTGCACTATGGGTGAATGGTAGGTAGCACTGTGGTTAAGGCTTCTAACTCACTAATCCAGGGCCAGGAGTTCATTCCTGACTTCTGCATTCCTGAAGTCTACGTGCTCTCCACAATGTCGACATATCCCTGTAGGTTTTCTACACATACTCCATTTTCTTTCCACCCCGCAAAACATGACATTTGACTGGTTACGGTCAACTACACACAAACACACACACAGTTGCTGTGAAATAATATTGCACATTTTATACACAAGTACACACAGACACATGTACACACACATACGTACACACACATACGTATATACAAACGTACGTATACACACACCTTTTTGCTGCCCATATCACAGCTGAAAGATTTAGCACAGAGTCAATTCACTCACACTGTGCTACACGGTTACAATTTATTTTCTTAGCTGCTTCATTTCTGTGAAAGACAAGTTGCCTACTCCCAAGTGTGAACAATTTACAGGTCAGTTTCTGAAAATACACGGTTTTGTATTGATTACAATACACCAGACCATCTCTTACTACTTCATGCCAATGTGAACCGTAGGCACAACTACAGTAAAGTGGCCACATTCTTCAGTTGCATGCACAAATATGTGGCATATCCTCTGAGGAATAAGACTGACTGTTACAGGCTTAACAGGACATCACAAACATGCACATCCTGTTTGCGGAAAGAATGCAATAAGCAGATACACCACCAGTTAAACACAGAGGGATCATTCTCTCCTTCAAGAGTAAAATCCTTAGCTAGTCAATTTCCAATAACCCAGGACCTCAATTAAACATGTTTTTTACCTATGCATGGCTAACACTGCTAGAATCACAGCACTACGCTGTAGACTAAATGCCAGTATGTAAAATAAGCTGACTTTGGATACATTAGTTTGTTCCCAGAACTCACATTTTTTGTATACTTCATAGCAACAGCCAATCTCCTTTTTAGAAATACAGCTCATCTTTAAATCTTCTATATACACTTCTGCACAGTTGCCATGCGTCATATGCAGGCTACAAAGATAACTTGCAGCTCCTACTTTTTCCTATATGCTTTTTCCACTGCACTTGCTGTCCACCAACACTCTCCCTAATAGGCCATGCTCATTTGTCCCCCCATCGTGGTTATTCCCAGTGAAAGTGACAGCCGGTCAGGGAAAGCTTTCCCACAGGCAACCTCAAAGATAGTTTGTGCCCTTGCTGGCATCCCAGTAATGAAGGCACATTTACTTAAATCTAACTCCCCCACTTCTGACAGGGGGACAGATGGCCAGAATCACTAGCAGTTCACAGTGTCCTTTACAATGCAGTTGCAGGATTCTGTGTACTAATGACGACAGCTACCATCAGAGTAGCTTGGTGTCCAAATGACCACCCTTGGAACCTCTTCCTCCTGCAGTGCTGTCCACTAAGACAGTGTGATTTTGCACTAGCAATCAATCACTTTTACAAGGCCAGGTATACTACTTAAATCATCTTGCTCAAAGGCTGAAAAACACTACCCTGGCTGTAGAAAGTACAGGTGTGTCATTCACTACCATGACTGATAGTATGTCTGCGTTATTATATGCCTTACATCTCAGCCTCTGATCGTCAAACATAGTGTTTGTATATGCTGTTACATTTGTGCATTTGACCTTTTGCCCTGGTCATGTCTGACAAGGGTCCAAGGACCAACCTTCCGAGATAATTAACAAATCCACAGTGCACTACACTTGCAATTGACATTGCTCCAGTCATGGTGGCTTCATTTGAGGTTACAGCTGCAGCCAGTTAAGACAAAAAAGTTAGGATGAAACCAGCTAGTAATCATAACTAGAAAAAGTGGTGGTAAGCAGTAATTCAACATGGCTGGTTAGACATCTCCTGGAAGGAGGAGGTTAGGCCCGAGACAGAACAGTATTACCACTGCAGTTTCAATAGAGATGGACTGCTCCAATGTAGCCACTCTTAGGTTCCATACACTATACTTTCCATTTATAGGTTCATAGGTGGGTACTAGGCTATCTGCCCGAAGGCATTTATTAGCCTAGCCAGAATGTGTTGGCTTTCGCTGTCCCCTTACATTAGTTCCCTGTGCCTCTGTCCAGCAGAACCACTGAAGTGATACCCAAGGTAATCTTAGTTTCCCATCCACTCATCAAGGTTTCTTTTGAAGAGTGTTAGTGAGGAGCTCCGCCTAATGTAGACTGGGATCTTGTTCCAAAACATGGGACGTCTCTGGGACAGGAATCTATCCCTCCAGCACGCCCTATTTATTGTTGTGGTAAGGTTTAGAAACCTAGAGCATGTGGCTCGAGGGGATAAGGTTTTCTTTAGGTGGAGCATGTCCATCAATTTTGGGATGGACATGGCCCTGTATGTCAGGCAGAGATCACCTCTGAGTAGGCGGTATGCAACAGAGTACAACTGGAGTTTCTTCACTTGAGCTGCATAGGGCATCTGTTTGAGGCCATTGATCCTCTTGGTGAGGTACTTCTGTGGTCTTTCCAGCTGTTGCAGGTGTCTTGTAAGGTACATCCCAAATGGGGCATTGTACTCCAAGATGGGTCTGATGAGTGATGAGTAGAGGGGCACAATGACCTCTTTTGATCTGGATGCAAACCCTTTTGTGATTAGGTGGGCCATGTAGAAGGATTTTCTAACCACTTTGGCAATGTGATTATCAAAGGTGAGATTACTATCTCCTTGGGTCCCCAGATCCCTTATGTCTTCCGTATTTAGGGGACTGCCACCTATGTGGTAGTTTGTGGATACTTTGTTTTTTCCAAATGGGATGACTATGCACTTTTTAGCATTTAGCTTAAGGCCATGATTTTGACACCAGGTATCTGTCTCATTGAGACCCTTTTGGAAGATGTCTGTGTCAGATGGAGAGTCCATTATAGCCCCTAGTTTACAGTAGTCTGCGAACTTGGTCAGCCATAGTCCTCCTGTGCTTGCCTTTACCTCTGAGAAGCATATGCCAAACAGGAGGGGTCCTAGGACTGAGCCCTGGGGAACACCACTTGTAACCAGTTTAGAGACGGACCTAGCTCCCACAACTGTCACCATGTGGGTTCTGTCAGTGAGCCAATTGGCAACCCATCTTGTGATGTCGGGGTTTATGTTCAGATTGGTGAGCTTGTCTATAATACCAGAATGGGGAATGGTGTCGTAGGCCTTAGCGAGTTCTAGGTAGGCTTGTGTACCACCTTTCCTTCATCTATAGCCTTGGTAACTGTCTCAAAGAAGTCCACCAGGTTTAGGAGGCATGATCTGCCCTTAAAGCCAAACTGGTTAGGGTCCAGTGTTTGGAGGTTCCCAATGTCTCTGTTAAGGAGTTCCATGATGATGTGCTCCATAGCCTTGCAGACCAAGCTAGTCAGGCTTATAGGGCGATAGTTCCCAGGGTCTGTTGTGGCTCCACCTTTGTGGAGCAGAATAACCACTGCTGTGCGCCACTATGGGTATGTAGCCTGTGGAGAGGCCGAGGTTGAACAGTGTGTTTAGGTGAGGGGTTAGTTTGTCTTTGAGCTCGTGTAGGATGCAGCCTGGGACACTGTCAGGTCCTATTGATGCTGAGTTTTTGACTTTGGAGAGGACTGTTTTAACCTGAGTGTCTGTGATTTCAGGGACTCTACATTCTTCTGGTATGGTTATGGGTCCTTTTGGGGGTGAAGTCAATATTGGTCAGTTCAGTGTATTTTGTGCCATTCTGCACCAACTCCGAGCAGATCTGAGCATTGCCACCTAGATTCTTCACATAGCTAAAGAATGCCTTGTGGTTATCTTTGGAGTCCTTGGCAATTTTTCTTTCAAAGCTCGCCTTGGATGATTTTATGAGGGATCGTAGTTTCTTGCTGATACTGATCAGGGATGTCTTCCCTTCTTGGGATTTTACTCTTTCTGTACTAGTTTCCTCCTTCTATTGTATAGCTTGTTTATGGCAGGAGTCCACCAGACTGGTTTCCTTTTCTTGGAGGAGTGAGTCTTGGTTTTGCTTGGGATTGCATGATCCATGCATTCTTGTAGCTGGCCGTAGAATGCATTAATAAAGGCTTTTGCAGCTTGAACAGTGTTATCCTTCAGCATGGTGGCTTTGAAACTTTCCACCTCGGTCTTAAGTAACGTGAAGTTTGCTTTTGAAAAGTTTTTCATGGTGGCTTTCTTGTCCGGGGGAGGGGGCGGAATATGGATATCCAAAGTGATTTGTTTATGGTCAAATCTAACCAGTGAGGGGTTGACCTCTGGTGTGGAAATTAATTGTATGTTCTAGTGTTCAAGTAACACAGATTTTGACTGGGGGGGGGGGGTCAGTGCACATGGATGTAAAGGAGCCTCAAATACCTGAATATCAACTGACCATAAACCTGAATTATCTGGCTAGTCTTGTTTTTCAGCCTTTATGAGCAAAATGATTTAAAACATGGACGTTGAGCTTCTGAGATAAAGGACATGAGGATTTAAAGACAGACTGTCAAGATGCTGCATAATAAAATGTTTAGCTTGTAACTCTGACGTTATTACGTTAATGTTGTTTCTCTTTAGACTTGAACAATAAGGCAAGAAGCGCAAACTCATTTCAAAAAGTCTGTCTGTAGTTCTGCACAACCATACCATCAGTATATCAAAGCTAAAGCTAATATAATCTTCATTTACTTCCAAACTGTGCTTAAACACTGGAAGATCAGAAAGATTAAAATTGGCACTTCAAACCAGATGCAACATTCTGGCTTCCTTTGAAAAACTGAATATAGTGTCCTTACCACCCCCTTCTGACACCCTGCATTGGTTTCCAAAACAGAGTGGTACACAAGTAATGAATTAGTTCACTTGAGGCAGATAACATATCCCTACTCCTGCTCTCAGAAATGACCATTTGTGCAGTATCATGGGCAGTCAATGGTTATGCCCAGCTGGTACACGTCATTCAGAGTATATATATACAACAGTGCACTGAGCTAATAAAGACACAGCTCAGACGAGTTTATGCTATGCTACCCCAGTTGTTACTATATGGAGCTTTGAAGGTGCTTCCAGTTCTGGAGTTGTATACGTGGATGTTGCTATGAATATCTTTTTTCAAGGGATCTGAATTACTAACTAAAGCTTTTCAATCATTCAGTGTCTGTCTTAAGTCAATGCAAAAACACCTGTTCCCAACTCCATGCATGCAACTCTGGAAGGAAAAAGATGAACATAAGGTGAACCTTGAGTAGTCTGACAACCTCTGATGTAAGGAACCAGAAATGGAGAAAATAACAAAAAATTACCAAAAACATTAAAATGAAGACAAGAAACAGTAACCCTTACAAATACCACTGGCGTCAAGTTACACAGAACAATGAAAATCTTCCTAACTTCTGAAAAAACAAGTGAAAAAAAATACTACATTCAATGGTTTGTTTACCAAAATCTGACTTAAATCATACAGGGAAGGAAACCATCCAAAGACACAACTGCTTAGTTGGGTAAGAAAATTAGCCAAAGGTTTGTGAACAAATTAAACCAATCAAGACAGGAATCCATCATGAATTAAAACAGAGTCCAAGGTCCATGCGATTTAGAATACTATTTCTACTCTAAACACACGTATACTCTCATACTTAGTTAATTCAGCTACACAGAAACAGAATTATTCATTCAGCATTGTCAAGGTTATGATAACGCAACAAGGGTGTTCTGTCCGCAAGATCTTTTGCAAATATGTACTGTTCTTCCCATCAATCAACTAAAATTGCATAATAATGGTTTAATTTATTGTGTGATTTTACTATAAAAATAAGAGCTTTCTCTTGGCTCTGGGAGAGAAGTCATTGTGCTTGGTGTCCCACAATCGTGTTCTTCAATAATGAGACTGCTTGGTGCATTGAAGTCTCAGATTTTAACAGCCGTTTGTGTGCTGCTACACCAGAAAATGCCACAGGGCCCACCATGACAGGTTTTCTGTTGGGCACGTTTCTGTTGTCAGTATAGGATTTTTATTACCTTCAGCAGAGTTTGTAATCTCTACAGGAGGATCATTTACCAAGGGTGTCTTAGATATGCTTAAACTACTAAAAAAAAAAAAAAAAAAAAAAAACATTTACATAAAGAACAGAAGAGGAATTAAGGTACCTGCCTACTTGCTGGGCAACTTATAATGACTAGCAGAAAAATGTATTCTTCTTTTGCCTTTTCCCGATTAGGGGTCGCCACAGCGGATCATTTGTCCGCTCATTTATTACAAGTTTAAAATAGAATGCTAGCAAAATAAAATCAGGTAAAATGGTCTTAACAACATGATGAACATAGGGATTGTATCCTTTAGAAGAGCTAGAAACATTTCAGATATCTCATCTGTTTTTATCAAAAAGGTACCCACTGCCATCTGCCCCTCACCTTCTTATAAAGAATCCCTAAACTATGTAACTGGCATTCATCATTCTAGTACTATTCCTGCTACAAATTCTCCAAGCACCCTTCAAATTACAGAATGCAAACAGATCAGGCACTTCACAATCATAGCATTCCACAATAATTTCCCAAGCTGCTGAGAAGCTGCAGACAAGATAAAAGCTTAAAGAAATATTTATAGGACTTGCACATACAAAACAAATTATACAAAACCCAGGAAAAATTCTAGTAAGACCAAAACAGCATTAATGTACAAACAGCTGTACAAATTTAATTCAAACTGCAACTTGTTTCAACAGAGGGTGGAAAACAATATTTGAAAAACAAGCATCATAAAAATTCAGCTATGCAAAACATTAAATCTTTACTGCGAACATAAGGCAGCATAATTTAGCCTTAAAATAAGATTTGCTCAGGCAAATTCAGCAGCACTCTCCTGAAATTCCATAACCAACGTCTTTGTACACTGCCTGGTAACAGGACTGCTAGACAGTCATGAACAGAAATCACAGTTATTTCACTTCCCTTTGCTGACTCTAGATCAACAAGGTCCTTTTTTCAGTTAAAGTGAAAGATGAAAGCATTCCGTTCCTCATATACACTAAAGCTACATGGCAGAGTCATTTGATACAATAACCCTCCTGCTTTCTAAAAATTCTATACAGAGAGAAATTCCAAAAAAGGGTAAAGCCTCTGCAAGGTACATTACAGAAACTTCTACTCCAGTCAACATGCTGGCCAGAGATTTTCTGTGCAATTAAACTGCACAGATTACTGTACCCGACAGGATCCTTTTGGATTTTTCAAACAAAAAACTATCCTC
This sequence comes from Protopterus annectens, assembly GCF_019279795.1. Taxonomy (NCBI): domain Eukaryota; kingdom Metazoa; phylum Chordata; order Ceratodontiformes; family Protopteridae; genus Protopterus; species Protopterus annectens. The sequence goes on from NC_056744.1 coordinate 1,222,131,787, forward strand.
TGATTTGTACCGCCCAGTCCCAATATAGTTAATGACACTGCTTGCTATCCTAGGAATCATACAGCCATCTGACAACTTCATTGGCGGCTCATTCCTTCATTTCATCACAAAACAGCTGTGGACTTAATCATGACAATGAGGTAGGTTACATTAAAGATGCAGAATCTTTAAAATTAATTTTAAAACCTCGAATGACTGCCAGATGCATCATTTAGTACCTTTCTCAGCAGAGGCAGAGAAGAGAAATGAACGTGTAATTTCAGCATCATTTTATCGCAGAGTCATAGTGCAAACTAAAAGTCCATGTTAAGACACTCATACTACCGGTTATAAGAAATTAGGAAAAAATAATGTGCCAGTTTGTTCAAGAATTTAGAGCTGTAAATTCAGTAGACATTCCTACTTAACGCTGCTACAATTCTCAGAACAATTCAGTCTACTTTTTCTGCTATTGACATTTCTGTTTTTTTCTCTATTCTAATTCACTGAGTCAGTCATATCCGTTTGCTTTTACTTGCAATAAGACAAAGAAAAATCACAGTTGTGAAAGTCATAGGTTCAAGAACTTGGGCATCTCCTTTCTGCAGAGGCCCATCACATTCCTCCTGCTCAGTTTTCTTTTCTTCAGTCTGAACTATACCCTGTAACCTTGCAGCACCTCCGTGCTTTTTAGATTAGCAGGTTATTGTACACAATGAATTGGAATTCGTTTTTAAAGAGTCATTCCAGAACCCTATACTGGCAAGAAAAACACAGCAATGCATTCATTCGTCTGAAAACCTTCCTCCTTCACTCGTACATTTAGCTTATTCAGTCATTCAATGTAATTTTTCTTGTTCTGTTGCGAAGATAACAAAGAAGCATTAGGCTTATAAACACAATGCACAACTGGAAAACAGCAACCACAGGAAAAACACAGAAGAATGTGAGCAATCCAAAGGACACCACAGTTTATTTCCAAAACAGTTAAGCGCTTTCCTCTCCACTACAGAGACTTCCTCAGAACAAAACATTAACCTCACCCAACCAAGTTAAGTACCCCTATCAATTATTCAATTGGAACAATTGAAATTTAAAAGCAGTATCACAACATTGAACATAGTATTAAAAATTACAAAAACACATTTAAAAAGTCTTAAAAACATTGAACACATAATATTGCACTCAACTCTAACATTAAATAACCGGTAAATAAATACAAAACTCAAAATAGTTTTTAACTTTAACCATCTAAGGGTTAACCTGAAATCTGATCAAGTTTTAAAACACTGGCAATACTAATGGTCTCATTTATGCCTGGGTATCGGGAGGCATTCATAAATAATTGCCATCTTAATTCCATAACGTCTAAGTGTATGTCCAAAATGCCCCCTTTCGCATCTTCTTTTAATTGCTTTAAAACCAGGAATTTGAAATAATGTGTAGAATTTTCACTTGTTTCTAAATAATGCACTTGTCAACCTAGCATGTCTGATGTCCCCTAAATGTTCCCCCATTCTGGTCTTTAATTTCCTACCAGTTTTACCACTATAGAAAATGGGACATTCCTGACATTTAGCCATGTATATCACTCTTTTACTGTTACAATTGTAGTGGCCCCCAATATACATTTTTTGTCCATTTACCTTAACACAGTCATCAGTTTCCAATAAATGTTGACAAAAAGAACAAGCATTGCATTTGAAATTCCCCAATTTCCAGAACAAGCATTGCATTTGAAATTCCCCATTTTTCTACTTGTCTTGTGGGTAGGTCTTATCCCCTCTAGAATATTCTTGATACGTTTGTCTCTCCTAAACACATACTTGGGGTTCTTACCTACTTTGGAACCTATACTTGCATCAAATTGCAAAATTTCCCAATGGTTATTTAACACCTCTATAATGGAATTGGCCATCCCTTTGTAGGTTAACACCAGGGACAAATTAATTTCACCCCCTTGTTTCATACTCTTACCATTCCTAACAAACCCATAACCCAACATTGGTTTATAAACGCCTTTATTTCGCTTAAAAATAACCTCTTTGGTGAGCTCCTCCAAAAACCCAGTCAGGATATCCCCTCTGTTTGAACATATGACTGATAAAGTCCAACTCAACTAGAAAGTCAGCATCAGAACTAACCATCCTGGCTGCTCGTATCAGTTGCCCTTTAACCACTCCCTTCTGATGCCCAGGATGGCAGCTCCCATAATCCAGATATGAATTAGAAAAGGTTGACTTCCTGTGTATTTTGGTCAAAAATTTCATTTGGGGATAATCAATTGTTAAATAACCATCTAAATGTACTATACATTCCTTACTGAATTCAAAAGTTAATTTAAAAAACTCTACAGTTTCATTAATGTATAGAAAAAACTCCCTCAGGCTGTCCTCTGTGACCTTCCAAATCAGGAACAAATCGTCCAGAAACCTAGTATAGTAGACTATTTTACCCCTGTACTGACTGTTGAACAAATACTCTTGTTCCCAATAGGACATAATGAGATTAGCAAAAATGGGGCACAAGCGGCCCCCATTGCTACTCCTTTAACTGGTTTGTAATAAATCCCTTCAAACCAAATATAGTTGTTCTTTAACACTAACTCCATAAGTGCAGTTATTTTATTAACTTCATCTTGTTCAAACATTTTGGTTTTATAAAGCTGTTGTTCTAACCAGTTTATTCCAATGTCTTGGGGAATAACCGAAAACAGATTTACTACATCAATGGTAACCATAAACACATCATTTGATAGACCAATTCCATTTAACTTATTAATAAACTGCCAGGAATCTTTACTTAGGTAGTCAAAAAAAGACTAAGGCTTTTTGCATCAAATAATCCAAATATTTAGAAATAAAATAAAAGTTTTACTTCTTTTACTATCCCCAATCGGCTGAAATTTTGGATTAATCAGCCCCTTATGTATTTTAGGAATGCCAAATATATTTGGCACCCTAGGAAACTCATTTTTTAAATAATGGTATTCGTCTACATCTTGGCCCTGAAATACCATGTCATCAAGCGTCAAATCAATTCTTCTATATGCCACCTTAATTTCATTAAGGGAACTTTCTTCATACGAGTCATCCATTAAAATGCTACTCAAACAGTCTAGGTACTCACCTCTCTCCATTACCACCACCCCACTTCCTTTATCAGACTTCATAAATCTGATGGTGGGATCTTTAACTAGTTCTAACATAAGTTGTTTTTCTTAGTTGGTCAAATTAGAATAATCAGCCTTTCTATTGTACCTATAACTTTTTCTTATTTCTTTTTCACAAATCTTCGCAAAAATTTCCACAAATTTGTTTAAAGGTGGATTAAAGATACTAGGTTTCTTACATTTATTACTATATTGACATCCCATATTTGTATCGTGACCAATCCATATTTTCAGGTTTAATTTTCTTGTATATTTTTTTAAATCTATAAGGGACTCTACCAAGTTCCCATTTCTACATGGGACAAATGTAAAACCTTTTGCTAGAAGGTCAGCATGCTTCATGTTAATGTCCATTTTAGAAAAACTATAAATTTTAAAATCCCTTTTACTGTTAGTCACTATTTCAGGGCCTTCCATGCTAGAATAAAATTGCTTGTCCAAACATTCTACCAAAAGTTCTAACATTCCTTCACTTTCATTACCAATGCTATTCATCATAACTGTTTCATTATTCCTTCACCACTGGCTACCCCCAAATCAGGTCCATTTGAAAGTTTTTCAGTAACATTTATATCGACTTCCTTGTTATTTCCTGGCACAATATCCTAAACATTTTCAAAATAAAATGACAAATCCATGAGGGTGTTAGTCTCACAATTAACATCCTTGTTTATATTGCACATACCATCAAGCCCAAAAGCCTCAGCCTCTGAGTCCAAATTTGTTTCTATTGGACTAACCTCATTTATTAAACTGTAAGCAACATTTATGTAGTTGTTACCATGCCTAATTTCCACCGTTGTACTGTCACTCACCCCTTCCAAATTCATATCACCAACCCCCTTAAAACAACCATCCATTCTCACAGTAGCATCGACATTAACTTCACAATACGTTACTTCCCCAGACAACCTCTTAAAGTTGCCATCAATTGAACTACATTTCAAACTGCCGTTTCCCCATCCTATACTATCGGCTTTGAAATACATTTCATTGGTTTCAAAATTTTGTTCATCATGGTTTCTGGAAAAAATGTTGGGCATAAATGACACCATTAGTATTGCCAGTGTTTTAAAACTTGATCAAATTTCAGGTTAACCCTTAGATGGTTAAAGTTAAAAACTATTTTGAGTTTTGTATTTATTTAACGGCTATTTAATGATGGAGCCGAGTGCAATATTATGTGTTCAATGTTTTTAAGACTTTTTAAATGTGTTTTTGTAATTTTTAATACTATGTTCAATGTTGTGATACTGCTTTTAAATTTCAATTGTTGTTCAAATTGAATAATTGATAGGGGTACTTAACTTGGTTGGGTGAGGTTAATGTTTTGTTCTGAGGAAGTCTCTGTAGTGGAGAGGAAAGCGCCTAACTGTTTTGGAAATAAACTGTAGTGTCCTTTGGATTGCTCACATTCTTCTGTTTTTTTTTTTATAAACACAAGGCACAAAGTAGATTTTAGGAGCTGCTAAGGCACTACATTTTCATTTACAGGTAGAACACAAAACCTTTGTTGCAGTTTCACAGTCTGTAGGCTTTTGGTAAGACTGCGCACTTGTCAGCATTTCGACTCTTTAATATGAACTTTCACTATTAAATAACTCTTCCACCTTGGAAACCTGCATCTTTAATTCTAATAGGGGCTTTGAAAATGCCTTATGACTTTTTTTTTTTAACCATGTGCTTTCTCTTAGATCTGACCTGACAAATATCTAGAACTCACCCTGTTTGTAGACAGAATGCAGAGAAGACAGCTCACTCATTGCAATATTTTCTCCAAGCATTACAGATCAAATCCTACTTAACAGGACAATTAACTGATTGGAATTTATAATTTCACAGACTCAATTATGCTTAACCAGTAACTTATGAGTTTGGGATACTAAAGAGGGAAAGAGGGGATATTTGAAATCACAAGGCTCTGCCATTAAATGTACTGCCCACAAGACTGGACTCATAGAAAAGTCCCTTGCAGGTATTGTAACTAAAGAGACTGCATATTATAAAACTGTTTGGGCTTTCATTTTGCAGCCATTTCAAATCGAAAATATTCCTGTATCGTTAGAGAATTTTATTTATTTGCAGTTTGTTAACCGGGAAAGTCCATTGGGCCAAAATGAGCCCATTTTCAATGGAAGCCTTGGGAGAAAAGCTCCATATACAATTACACAGCCAATATCAACAAAGTTAACAAGTACAATACGATTTTCAAAAAACTACTAAAACACAGTAATATAGAAGACAGAGTAATAACATCTGAGCAAGATGTTGTAACAAAGCATTGAATGAAATTAAAACAAGTATTTTGGACTACATAAGTATACATTGGAGTGCAGGCATTTGTGCACTCATAGTTTCATGAGGTAAAGACGTAGGAAGCATTAGAGGAGAACAGTAGACCAGTGAAAGGTGAGGAGTTTGAGTTATGAGAAAGGAGAAAAAAAAAGGATGGGGAGCAGAAATGATATAGAGGGAGTCAGGTGGGGTGAGAGCATGAGCACTCCCAGTGAAAAGAAAGATGGGAATGGAGTACGGTCTTGAAGGCAGAGAGGTTTTGGGTGATTTGAATGGCGGAAATTAATTCCATAGATGAGTGAAGGAGAAAGACAGGAGAAATTGCCCAGGTGTGCACAAGAGTTTGTACACTTCAAGGATGTTCTGGTTACTGGACCTGAGTAATCTGTCAGGATGATGCAAGGCGAGCATGGAGGAGAGGGAAGGGCAGTTAGAGGGTTTGAAAATGAGTTTGTGAGCAGTTAACAGTTAAATGCAAGAGCGATAGTGGGGGAGTTCCAGCCAGTTCAAGGAGTGGAGTGCATCACAGTGGTGGGAGGAGGATTTGGTTCTAGTAGCAAACTTAAGAGATTTTATTGTAGCAGGATGACAGTTTTGACTTTATGGAGGATTGAAGGCTGGTGAGGAGAGAGGCTCCATACAAGAGAGAAGGAATGAGGTACGAAATGGACAGTATATGTTTGGATGAGGGAATGAGATAATGGCTGTGATGGTACAGCATTCTGAGCTATTGGTGTGTTTCCTTAATACTAGCTTGTATATGAATGCCAAACTTTAAATGTTCATTAATGATCACACCTAGAAGTTTTGTATGGGAGACTATTTCAATGGGAATCTTATTCTGACCGACTATGGTGAAGGAATTTTTATCGATAGCGGTGCTTTAGATGAGGTAAAGATCAAGATTTTGGTTTTAGATGCATCGACAGCAAGGTGATTATTCAGCATCCAAGACTCTATACAAGAGAAGGCATCTTGTGTTAGTCGCACAAGTTTGGGGAGAGATTGAGCATAGCAAATTATGGTGGAATCGTCCGTGTATTGGAAATGTTTGGTATTAGGAATGCACTGATGAAAATTATTAATGAAGATGTTAAAAAGTAAGGGATCCAGTATTGAGCCTTGTGGAACTCCTGTTGGAGTGTGAAGGAAAGAAGAGGTACTATTGTTCCACTTGACGGCTTGTTGTCTATTAGAAAGGTAACTGGAAAAACAGTTAATAGAGGAGGGAGAGAGATTAAGAAGAGAGTTTGGATGAGAAGGTTGTGGGAAACAGTACTGAAGGCCTTTGATAAGTCTAGGAGAAGGGCAGATACAATGTTGCCAGAGTCTTGGGTGTGGTTGATGATGTCAAGGAAGTAGAGTTGGGCAGTGGTAGTACTATGTCCAGGTCTAAATCCATGTTGAGTTGTTGAAAGAAGTTGATTGTCTAGGAGGTAGGGAAGGACTTGCAAGTGTATGCATTTTCACGGACTTTTGAGATAGGGGACAGGATGACTATAGGACGGAAGTTGGAGGTTTCAGTATTGTTGCCTCCTTTGTCGAGTGAATGAATGCTTTTATTCCTGAGCAGGGGTACATAGGATTCTTGGATTGAATGGTTCACAGGTTCATAGCCTGCCCCAAGGCATTTATAAGCCTAGCCCAAAGTTATGTGGCTTATGCCACCCCTTATGTTAGAAATAATGTGCCCATTAGTTTGTTGTGCCTCTGTCCAGCAGTGACACAGATGATTCCCGGGGTAAACCTACGATCTCCCATCCACCGGTCAAGATTTCTCTTGAACAGAGCCAGCGAGGTGCTCTGCCTCACATGGACCGGGATTTTATTCCACAGCATGGGGAGTCTCTGGGTGATAAATCTATCCCTCCAGCATGTCCTATTTATATCCGTGCTAAGGTTTAAGTCACTTGCTCTAGTGGTTCTGGTGGATTTGGATTTTTTGAGGTGGAGCATGTCCATTAATTCCGGGTTGGTCATGGCCTTGTATGTCAGGCACAGGTCACCTCTGAGCAGACGGTATGCAACTGAATAGAGTTGGAGTTTCTTCAGTCTGGCAGTATATGACAGGTTTATATGACAGGTTTTGGAGTCCCTTTATCCTTTTGGTGAGGAACTTTTGGGGTCTCTCCAATTGCTGCAGGTGTCGGGTGAGATACATCCCGAATGGGGCATTGTACTCTATCATTGGTCTGATAAGTGAAGAGTACAGGGGAACAATGACCTCACTTGATCTGGATGTGAATCCCTTCATTATCAGATGGGCAATGTAGAAGGTCTTTCGAACCACTTTAGCAACGTGAGTGTCAAACGAGAGGCCACTGTCAACCTGGGTACCCAGGTCCCTGATAACCTCTTCTGTGCTTAGTGGGTTGCCACCTATATGGTAGCTTGGGGTTACCTTGTTTTTCCCGAAGGGTATGACTATACACTGTTTTGCGTTTAACTTCAGGCCATGGCTCTGGCACCAGCTATCAGTTTCCGTGAGACCCCTCTGAAGGATGTCTGTGTCCGATGTACTATCCACTATGGCACCCAGTTTGCAGTCATCCGCAAACTTTGTCAGCCATAGTCCTCCTATGTTTGCCTGTACTTCTGAGAAGTAGATGCCGAACAATAGGGGTCCAAGGACTGAGCCCTGTGGGACACCACTTGATAAGTATGGTGATGGGAAGGGCTATGCCATCGGCACCTAGCTTGAGAAAGTTAGATGGAAGGTTGTCTGGGGCATGAGAGCATGGTTTTAGTTTTAGAAGTTTTTTTATGGTGTGCAGAGAGATGGGTTGTAAGGTAAGGGGGGAGATGAGTAGTGTGGATGTCAGTGGGACTAGAGTTGAGGGTGTGGGATGAGGGTGGAGTAGAAGTGTTATTGGAGAATGATGTGGTGAGCTTGGCTACTGAATCAATAAAGAAGTGTTGACCTGGGTAGCCAATATATGATCTGGAGAGTTAGGGTCAGGACAGGGATTATCTGTTTTGCCAGGAGAGAGGAGAGAAGATATACTGTTCCAAAAAATGTTGGGGTTGGATCTATGATTGTTTTGAAGCTTGCAGTAGTAGGACTTTCAGTCTAAAGCAATTTGTTTTTTCACTTTATTACAAAGTTGCTTATACTCAGTAAGGGAGTTAGGTGGTGGTGGTGTTGTTGAAGGATTTATGATACAGTTCTGTGCTTAGATAAAATAATAAACTAAAGAAATTTACATGTCAAAATCTTAACTTTGCAAGTAAACAGGATGCATTTGTTGCCAATAAAATAATTTTCATTAAAGGCTGAGAAGAAACATACATGTAAAGATTACTCTTGTACAGCATATAAAATAGGTCTCTTTGATCGCTGAATGTTGCCTTTGCATATTTACAGTTTTGTGATGAGGATGTAGTGAGTGATGCTTCATTGCACCTGATGGGGGACTGTGAAGAAACAAGTTTTTTTTTTTTTTTGAAAAAACCAAGAGTGGAATCCATCCTGAATTAAAATGGAGTCTATGTCTGTATTACTTAGATCTTTCAGAAATATGTATTGTTCTTTCTGGTCAGTCAGCTAAAACTGCATAACAATGGTGTAATATTTCTATAAAAAAACTCTCACTTAGCTTGGGGAGACAGATTTATTAAAGGTGCTTTGCTTATAGTAATCAGTTAAGGACTAAATTTAAACAAGAAACCCCATACTTACAGCACGCATTATGTCATGTAAGAAGACGCATTGAAAAATGTTTAATATTGCCTTGCATTTTTTTCTTCCTGAGAGAGAGAACACGCCTTTCCACAGCATAATATGAAGGTACAGAAACATAAGCCATTTCTTGTAGACATGAACCTATACAGACAAAAAAAAATCTATACACTCTTGAAATTCTTTGGCCCTCTGCAAAAGGAACCTTGACGACTGGATGGGAGATGGGAAATTCACCTCGGGGAGCACACCAGTCGCCCTGCTAGACAGGGGTGCAGGGAATTAAATATTGTGGGAAGAAATAGCCAGGGAATTGTTATGGATAGGTTCATAGGTTGGTACTAGGCTATCGGCCCTAGGGCCTATGCAAGCCTAACTATAACAATTCCCTGGATATTTCTTCCCACAATATTTACTTCTCCGGGCCCCTGTCTAGCAGGGCGACTGACATGATCCCATCTCCCATCCAATCAAGGTTTCTTCTGAAGAGGGCCAATGAGGCCGCTCTGCTTGACATGTATGGGCAGTCTATTCCAGAGTAAGGGGAGTCTCTGGGTCAGGAACCTATCCCTCAAGCATGTTTTGTTCATTGTGATGACAAGGTTTAGGTCCCTGGAGTGTGTGGCTCTGAGGGATTGGGATTTCTTTAAGTGGAGCATGTCCAACAGCTCAGGGTTTGACATAGCCTTGTATGTTAAGCAGAGAACGCCTCTGAGTGGATGATATGCCACAGAGTATAGTTGGAGTTTTTTTTTTTAGACTGTCAGTATATGGCATCTGCTTTAGGCCTGTGATTCTTTTAGTGAGGTATTTCTGTGGCCTTTCCAGCTGTTGCAGATGTCTTGTGAGGTACATTCCAAACGGGGCATTATACTCTATAATGGGTCTAATGAGGGATGAGTACAGTGGGACAATGACCTCCTTTTTTCTGGATGAAAAGCCCTTAGTGATGACATGTGCCACATAGGATTTCCTGACTGTTGTGGCAATGTGGTTATTGAAAGTGAGACCACTGTCCACCTGTGTCCCTAAGTCTCTCATCACACTTTCGATGTTTAGTGTCCTGCCACCTATGTGGTAATTCATGGGTACATGTTTTTTCCAAAAGGGATAACTATACATTTCTTGGCATTAAGCTTGAGCCCATGGCTCTGGCACCAGGCATCTGTTTCTGTAAGGCCCTTTTGTAGAATATCCACATAATTTGGGGATTCAATAATGGCTCCCAATTTGCAGTCATCTGCAAACTTTGTTAGCCAGAGTCCCTTAGTGTTGGCCTGTACTTCAGAGAAGTAGATGCCAAACCAGGACTGAACCCTGAGGTACTCCACTTGTCACTTGTCTGGAGCTGGATTTGGAGTTGGCTACTTTTATAGTCTGGGTTCTGTCAGTAAGCCAGTTGGCAACCCATTGAGGGGACGTAGGGATTTATGCCCAGCTTAGTAAGTTTATCTATGATTCCAGAGTGGGGGACGGTGTTGAAGGCCTTGGTGCGGTCCAGATAGGCTGTGTGGACAGCCTTACCCTCGTCCACAGCTCTGGAGACTTGTATAGGACCTAGGGCAGATAGCCTAGTACCAACCTATGAACTAGGAACAGTGTGACTAATAAATTAAAACAATTCAGAGATTTTACTAACATACTTTTGCAGACAAATGATGCTGTATGTGACGACCGTGCCCTGGCCCAGCATCAAGGAGCCTCAATACTCACCACTAACACCAGGGAGGTAGTCTCCTAGAAGAGAGGAAAGGATAACTAATACACATAGCAAAGTACAATTTCCAATAAGTGCACACAGAGATCACAGTCAGTCTGCGGCTGGTTGCTCCCTTGCTCACCAGGTCCCCAATAAGACTCCCCACTAGCACAGGTATAGGGTCCAGATCTCAGCCTAGCTGGGGCAAGCTAAAATCTCCAGTACCCTCTCTGTCCAACCAGTGCTTTGTGTCCCTGCCACACACACACACTTTGAGATAAGTATTTATATAACTTCACAGACACTTCTGGGAAAGGCTGACACAGATTCTCCAGCTGTGCCCCTTTACCAAGACCATACAGTAGTAATCCCTGCCACCACCCAGCTAATAATATCAGCTACTAAAAGGCCCTTAAAAGGGTGTCCAATTATTACTGTGCAATGTTATTATCCAATGGTAATGTGACTATTCAGTCTAGGCTTATTGGAAGGGCTTAGACAGTAAACTCTATAAATATATAATGTACTCTAAAGCATAATTTATCTCTACATAAACCAGCCACAGGTAGAAGGCTTTAAAAATATTTAATAATAAATAAATAAAACACAACACAAAACTACTACACCACAGAGATATCTAAGAGTTCAGAAATCACACAAAAACTTAAAATAATACAGTAGGACAGGTCTGATTTCAAAGAAAAATACCTAATTAATCTTTACTAGCTTTAACTATTCCTACAAGAAATCACACTGCTAAAACTTACATGTGAGCATAGGCATAGTGCCGAGTTAGATATCCAAGATCAAAATGCTCTCCAGTCCCTGTGAAAAATAGTATTTAAACATTACTAACAAACATGTCTCTAAGGCCCTCCCAAATTACATCATTTTTGACACTTAGGTTTTCCCAGTATTCATAGCGCATCATCTTAACACCTGGCCTGAGTTCTCAGGCCACAAACTGAATTATTTAGCAATCTAACACCTGCTCAGAAACGTACAAAAATACAAGGCATTTCACATATACACTCTAATAGAAACTAGAGCAATAAAGCACATTCCACATCTAAATTCTGGTCATAAACTTTAGCCTTAAAACAATGGGCATGAAACCTTCATCCAGACGCACTGGAGCCGAATTCTAACATGAAAGGGTCACAACATGCTTCACTGGTCCAGTAGAGTGCAATGTTGTCACATATTTTGCAGCTCCTCATTTCATAGTGTTCTTTTACACTTAAGAAAATATGTCTGTATTTTACATTTATTTACAAATGCCAGAATTATATATCAAATTCATTTGAGTAGGCTGGCAGCCTTCGCCCATCTCTCCCCAATCGTCACACTGTACTTAGAATTTATAAATGAGAATGTATGAATCACTGAAGATGATAATGTGAAAGTTACTTATAATGAACAAACAGAAATATTAACTTTGATAATAGATTAAAATGTATTTGTCCAAGTTTTCTGGGTGGAAGTTGGTTAAGTTACTTATTTTTTTTCCTAAAGTGTATGCAAGGAAAAAAATAAAAGGTACTATTAGTATAATAAAAAGTTTGGAAGGGTAGCTACTTAACTCAAGCAGATTAGTAATTATACTTTTGAGTATGGAATTAAATGAATGGCAAAATACTTGGAGTTAGATTTTTTTGATTTATTTTATTATACCAAATGTAACAACCATTTCCTCTTTCTATTACTTAAATTCTGAACTGAAATGATTCAACTTTATTAATATTTTAGTTCATTATTTCTTCCTATTTTAAAGCTTTTAAGTTCATGAAGTTATGACGCAAAGAAACTATGAATGAACTTTACGGTTACATAAAAATCCCAATCTAAATTTAATAGAATGTTAGACCTTATTATAATAGAATGTTAGATCTTATTAACTTCCTGCTCTTAAAAGAGAGACAATTTGGAATAGGTTATCTATTAAATCACATTCATTGGAAGATATCAGGAAAAAAAAATTTCCAAAAGGATATATGCTGGTTTTACAACAAATGTGTGACATCTTTATATCCAAATTCAAGTTAAATAATGATATTCAATAAAACAGTATCCTTTTAAAAAATAATTATCAACTCTACAAGGGGAAAAAGCTACTTATAAAATTTATAAACTTGTTCATTCATTTAAAAACATACTTTCAAATCTATGGCCTGAACAAGAAAATACTCTCACGCAAATTGATACAGTTAAACTGCTAATTGGTAAAATATTATTCTTACACACACAAATTCATGATAAAGAACGCCCATTTAACACCCACAAAATTAGCACAGTTTTATCCAAAATACAAAAATGTCATGTACAACTTGCCTTTTGGAGTCACCAAATATACTACATATTTTTTTTTTTGCCATTTCATACATGTATGGGATAATCTGCATGGCAACATTTTAAAACCAGGTTACCTACAGAGAACTGCTATTATTAATATGTTATGTTCAGAAGTCATACCTTATCAAGTTTACCTGTAATATTATTTTCTCTGCTAAAATATTAATTTACATTTGTCCAGTTCAGGAAAATGCAACTCGTGAAAAATCTTTCAAAAAATAGCTCAACAAAAAGTTAAAAAAGTGTGAATTTATTGTTTATTACAACAGAAAAAAATCTATAAATTAGAAGGATCCTAAAATTATCAATTAATGTGTGTATTCATTATTCCTATAAAATACATCTTCATAAACACTGCAATCAACTTAACTTAGTTAAAATATTATACAATTTGCTAACACTCATTACCTGTTCAACAGAATGTTACAGCTCTATTAAATTAATTTTTGAGGACAGATTTTATGCATTTCCTCTTTGATGTTCAATTTTTGCAGTATAAAAAGTCTTCAAAATGTTCATGTTTACATTTTACCTGCTAAAATATTATATGATCCTGTAAAAAATTTAATCACACATTTCATACAACTGAAGTTATTGTGAAACCTGAGGGATGTGTGGAGAACAAGTAGCTTCTTTAAAACAGTACCCCAACTATTACCACCCCCTCTAGAATAGGCAAAACATCCAAACACCAGTCCATCTTAGACTGGATTCTGGTATCTGACCCCACCTCTTGCACAGCAATCTGGCTGTCTTCCGGATAGTCTAAGTGACCATCAACTAACCTATCAAATTAGGAACAGATCCCAACACATCGGCCAACCCATCATCGGATGTGTACGTAACAAAAAGACCTTTAGAGCTACTAACTTCATCAATGCACTGAAAAGTTATAATTGGACTCCCCTAATACAACTAATCACTTGACAAAGCCGTGGAGTACTTTAACACAACTTTCCTAAAAATCTTAAATTATTGCACCCTCCAGAACCATTAGAAGAAGTCACTATGCCCTATGGCTAACAAAAGATACCAAAACTATAATGAAAGAAAGACAAGGCCTGGATTCAATTTCACAAAAACAAAACTACTACTTTGACAAAAGTATCTATAACACCGCAACAAAGCCAAAAAACAAATTAAACTTGACAAAACTAATTACTATAAAAACATGCAAGAAAAATATGCTCACATCCCTCAAAAATTCTAGGCCACAATAAACGGCATACTGCACCCAGGAAAATCCACTACTCCAACCCCTGTGCTACCAGACGAACAGAATAACACTCCCACACAACAAATTCTTTACCGAAACAGTGCAGACCCTTGCCAATGCCCAAAATAGTACTAATAGCCTACACCAATAACTACCCCAACCCACCCCATTACATAAATCAAGACCTACAATTTTACCCTGCACTCTGTGTCCACTAAGGTAATTTCTAAACTCCTAAAGAAACAAACCAACCACACTAGCAGCTGATATCTGAAGGAACTTTGCTGGTAGGTTATCAGCAGAACCCATAGCCTATCCTGTCTCAATTATCATAAATAGGTCACTGTCAGAATGCAAGGTACCTACCTCATGGAAAACATCACATTGCACAAAGGAGGCAAATCCTTGGAGCTCACCAACTATCGACCAATAGCAATCCTGTCACCTTTATCCAAAATACTAGAAAGAGTAGTTCATACTCAACTAATGCAGCACCTCCAAAATAACCTACTTTCCACATCTCAGCATGGCTTTCGACCTTCCCATAGCACCACCACAGCAATACTTTCACCAACATAGTTAACCATCATAGAAACAAGGGTCGATTCGTATCTTCCATATTCTTAGACTTAGCAAAAGCCTTTGACATGGTAAATCACAGTATGCTTCTTGAAACTATCTACCCTAAATATAAGCCCCTCCTCTATATCTACCCTAAATATAAGCCCCTCCTCTATATCATGGTTCAACAGCTACTTATCAGGCAGTCAGCAAGCAGTTCTATGGCAGGACCAACCCCCCCCCCCCCCCCCCCGTTACCAGTAACCATAGCAGTTCCTCAAGGATCCATCCTCGGCCCATTGCTGTTCTCTCTATTTACCAACATCTCTTCATCCTCACTAATTGCCTCAGTAGTACAATACGCAGTTAACACCACCCTTATATGTGCCGCCCTCACCTTAACTGAACTGCAAACCCTAACCCAAAATAACTTCACTTTAGCAACTTGGTTCACTAACATCAAACTTATTCTTCATCCAAAAAAAACAATAAACATTCTTTTCAGCCCTGGTAGATCTCTTCCTCTAAACAATGATTTCACCATCATCTCCAAAGATAGTATTCAAATCACTCCAACCACACACACTAAACGGTTAGGTGTAGAAATCGACAATAACCTGATATTTGACATCCACATAGCACAAACCATCAAGAAAGTTAATAAAAGGCTTGGACTCCTCTATAGGAACAAACAGTTTTCCAGTAAACATACTAAACAAACCAATGAAAGGACTCCTCTCCTATCCATTCTTCTCTATGCCTCCCCTATCTTGACTAATCTCCACCAAACAGATCTAAATAAAATGGAATCTTGTTATAACAGGATTGCCAAATTTGCTACTGAAGCATCATATAGGTCTCACTGTCTATCCCTTTAGCAGTTTAATTGGCTTGAGTTGCCTCAATCAACTCTGTATAGCACACAAGCTCTACTACCTTCCTGATACAACTCCAGCATCTAATTCAGCCCCACACAACCTCAAGAGCCTTAAGATCTAGTAACCAGAACCTCATAACTGTCAAACATAAAATTCTGATAAAGCCCCGTTTGCCTGCAACACTGCCAAAATCTGGAACTCCCTACCAAGCCAAATAACTTCTACCACCCCCATTATTCAATTAAAAAAACTCCTAAAAACCCACTATGTAAACAACTGGCTTTGTTCATGCCATTCCCCAGGTTAATCCACTCCAAGTGATTGCTGCATGGATTCTGTTAAGAAAAAACAGTTTATCCTGAAAGAATGTTAACTTGTTGATACTTAACTTACAAAACTAATAACTCCCTTTACTAAACCAGCACACATAGGTTCATAGGTTGGTACTAGACTATCGGCCCTAGGGCCTATGCAAGCCTAGCCATAACAATTCCCTGGATATTTCTTCCCACAATATTTACTTCTCTGGACATCTGTCTAGCAGGGCGACTGACATGATCCCCAGGGTGAATTTCCTATCTCCCATCCAATCATCAAGGTTCCTTATGAAGAGGGCCAATGAGGCGCTCTGCTTGACATGTATGGGCAGTCTATTCCAGAGTATGGGGAGTCTCTGGGTCAGGAACCTATCCCTCCAGCATGTTTTGTTCATTGTGATGACAAGGTTTAGATCCCAGGAGCATGTGGCTCTGAGGGATTGGGATTTCTTTAAGTGGAGCATGTCCAACAGCTCAGGGTTTGACATGGCCTTGCATGTTAAGCAGAGATCACCTCTGAGTAGATGATATGCCACAGAGTATAGCTGGAGTTTTTTTTAGACTGTCAGCGTATGGCATCTGCTTTAGGCCTGTGATTCTTCTAGTGAGGTATTTCTGTGGCCTTTCCAGCTGTTGCAGATGTCTTGTGAGGTACATACCAAATGGGGCATTATACTCTATAATGGGTCTAATGATGGAAGAGTACAGTGGGACAATGACCTCCTTTTCTCTGGATGAAAAGCCCTTAGTGATGAGGTGTGCCACATAGGATTTCCTGACTGTTATGGTGATATGGTTATCGAAAGTGAGACCACTGTCCACCTGTGTCTCTAAGTCTGTCATCACACTTTCGATGTTTAGTGTCCTGCCAACTATGTGGTAATTCATGGGTACACGTTTTTTTCCAAAGGGGATAACTATACATTTCTTGGCATTAAGCTCGAGCCCATGGCTCTGGCACCAGGCATCTGTTTCTGTAAGGCCCTTTTGT
This sequence comes from Protopterus annectens, assembly GCF_019279795.1. Classification (NCBI taxonomy): domain Eukaryota; kingdom Metazoa; phylum Chordata; order Ceratodontiformes; family Protopteridae; genus Protopterus; species Protopterus annectens. Next base: position 1,222,148,926 of record NC_056744.1, read on the forward strand.
AGAATATCCACATCATTTGGGGATTCAATAATGGCTCCCAGTTTGCAGTCATCTGCAAACTTTGTTAGCCAGAGTCCCTTAGTGTTGGCCTGTACGTCAGAGAAGTAGATGCCAAACAAGAGTGGTCCCAGAATTGAACCCTGAGGTACTCCACTTGTCTGGAGTTGGATTTGGAGTCTGCTACTTTTACAGTCTGGGTTCTGTCAGTAAGCCAGTTGGCAACCCATCGAGGGACGTAGGGATTTATTACCAGCTTAGTAAGTTATCTATGATTCCAGAGTGGGGGATGGTGTCGAAGGCCTTGGCAAGGTCCAGATAGGCTGTGTGGACTGCCTTACCCTCGTCCACAGCTCTGGAGAATGATTTGAAGAAGTCAGTCAGATTCAGGAGACAAGATCGGCCCTTCACAAACCCAAACTGGGTGGGTCCAGTGTTTGAAGGTTGCCAATGTCTTTGTTTATAAGTTCTATGATAATGCGTTCCATGCCCTTGCAGATCAGGCTTGTCAGACTGATGGGACGGTAGTTCCCAGGATCCAAGGCGGATCTTCCTTTGTGGAGAGGTATAACTAACTGTGTGCCACCTCAGTGGGCACGAAGCCCGAGGTGAGGCTAAGATTAAACATGACACTTAGGTGAGGTGCCAGTTCATTCTGTAGTTCATGTAGTGCACAGCCTGGGATGTCATCTGGTCCCATGGATGCTGTATTCTTAGCTTTGGAGAGTGCAGTTTCTACCTGTGTGGCCGTGATTACCGGAATTTGGCAATCTTTAGGTATTGGGATGGGCCCTTTAGGGGGTGAGAGGGGGGTGAAGTTGTCTCTAAAAGTGATCTGCCAGGATATTGGCAAGATCCTTGGGATCAGTATATTTAATGCCATTCTGTTGTAGCTCAGAGCAGATCTGAGCATTGCCATTTAGATTCTTGACATAACTATAGAATGCCTTGTGGTTATCTTTGGAATCTTTAGCAATTTTATTTTCGTAACTAGCTTTTGAGGATTTTATGAGGGATCTCAGCTTCTTACTGAGGCTGGTGAGGGAGTTTTTTTGCATACTGGGATTTTCCTCTTTTCGGCAACAGTTTCTTCCTTCTGTTGTATAGTTTGTTTATAGTAGGAGACCACCAGATTGACTTCCTTTTTTTGGAGAAGAGCATCTTGGTTCTATTTGGGATGGCACAATTCATGCACGAGTGGATGTGCTTGTACAGTGCCTTAGTGTAGGATTCTGCAATCGAACTTCCAGATCCCATCTGAGTGGGTGTAGTGAAGTTAGTCACTTCTGACTTCAGTAGCATGAATTTGGCTTTGGAGAAGTTTAAGGAGGTTTCCTTACTGGGGGGTTGGGGTGGGATGTGGATGTCAAGGGCGATTTGCTTATGGTCAGACCTGACCAATGAGGGGGTGACCACTGGTGTGTAGCATCTATCTCTCATGTTGGTAATGACCAGGTCTAGGATATTGGAGCCCCTGGTGGGACAATGGATTAGTTGATCCAGGGCATTGGAATTTATGAATTCCAAGAACCGTTGGGAAAAGGAGATGGTACCCGAGTAGTTTTCCCAGTTAATGGCAGGGTAGTTGAAATCACCTAGTATTAGGGTGTTTGGTTGTATCTTAATATTTTCCAGTATGTTTAGAAAGGTGTAGTAAGAATCTTGGGGCATGGTGGGGGATCTGTAGCAAGCTACAATTTGGATTGCAGTCTTACCTAGTGTTAGTTGCACCTGGAGAATTTCAGATGCACTGTGTTGGGCAACTAGCCTGGAGGTGTGAATATCCTTGGTGAATATGGAGACTCCTCCACCTTTAGTGTTTCGGTCTTGGTTTTGTGGCTGAAAAGTGTGGTAAGAATTGTAGCCTGGTATTGCAGGGGTGCTCTCTGGAGCCTTGAACCAGGTCTCAGTTACTGCACAGATATCGATGTTCTCCATTTTTAGGAGTGCCTCAAGAGAGTGCATTTTGAGGTTTAGACTTCTAGCATTGAGTAGCATTACCTTCAGATTTTGCATGCCTGTATTTTTACATTGGTGGTTTTATCCTTTGAACCTTGCCTAAAAAATGCACTATAGGGGTGGCAAGAGCTTTAGCCAGTAACCTGAATCCCAGGGGTGACAGGTGCAGACCATCTTTGGCAAAGCATCATGGTTTGTCGATCATGTCTTCCCAGGCAGACAAATACTGGATCCCCTTTGAATGACACCAGAAGCTTAGCCAATTGTTGAAGTCAATAATTTTGTCCTTATACTGTGGTATCATTCTGGGCAACGGCAGGATGCTACTCAGGGCTAGGGTCATACCTGCCTTGGTCACATGATCCAAGAGCTCTTCCATGTCTCTTCATGTAGTCCAGGGAGGTACGTCTCATTCACTCCAGCATGGACAATGACAGAGTCGTATTTGTACTTGTTGTGGAGTGACTTGAGTGCATGCGTTATGTGGCGGATCCTGGCACCAGACAGGCAGCTGACTGTAATTTTCTCCTTGTTCAGCCTGGTGAGTGGGACATCAGTGTGCCTGACTATAGAGTCACCTATGACTAAAGTGTTGGGTACACTGTCTTGCCTTAGGGGCTGTTGTTGGGTGGCACACTGGTGTTGTGAGCTATGTGTCACTTTGATTGTGACTGGTGTTTGTTTGCGTTTCAGCTTCGGAGGTCCTTGTTGCTTGGGCAGGTTAATGTTAAGGGCCTCCTCATATGTGGGTTTATTTGTTGCTATGTGTGGGTGTTGATGGTGTGGGTTTTGAAGGGCTATGAGTTGCTTGAGGTGTAATGCAGGTATTAACCTTCTCCTCTTGACTGTCTAGCACAATATTGGCCGGAGAGAACTTTGCTTCCAGTTTGGCTATGTAAGTGCATCTGTCGCAGGTTGTAGTGTTGGGTGGTAGGAGGAGAGGATTGTGTCTGTGTACAGGAGGCAGTTGCTGCATTGCCCCAGTATGTCTAAATTCACCAGGTGGACAGGAGAAATCACTGGAAGCTGACCCTTGGACATGCCTGTTTAGGTGCTTTTTTGTAAAGTTTAAGAGCTTTTTTCCCTTACCTTTGCAAGATACTTTGCAATTATAGGCTGTTTAGTGCCTATGATTAATTTCTCCTTATTGACAAGGAGAGCTGAGTGCTTGTATCAGTTTCAGGCTTCCTAGTGCCTAATGTCTTAAACAATAATGTGCTTTAATGTATATTATATACATCACTACTTGCCTACTTTTATGAATTGTTAACCTCTACTTTACTGTGTATTCGTACAATATTTCTTATATGTTTGCTTTATTTATTTATTTTTCTCTCTCAGGTATTGCAATTGCATTTTGGAGCTTTTCACCCCGGTCCTCCGCTGAAAATGGACCTGTGTCCAGTCGGACTTTCCCAGTAAACAAATGTAAAATAAAATAAAAAAATAAAAGTACCCTCTACTCAAAATATGGTCAGCACAGGGTCTGAAGTACTCAAAATTAGATGTGTTTCATTGCTTGGCAAATCATTCTGGATGGAAACCTAAAAATAATTGAGTATAAACAGCCATAAGGAATATTGACATATAACCATGTACCTTCTGTTATATTCTTGGGCCTACTACAGTTCAGAAAGCTATGGAATGTTTGTTACAAGGGATGCCTCATGTCACAATTTGGATGATTATTATTCTTATTACTGCAGCTATACCACAGGAACATTTATGGAAACTAGAAGACCTATCAAATGATTGTAGTACGCAAGGTTGACCTATAAGAAACAAATGTGTATTTTTGGGGAAAAAAGTGCAATACTTAAAAGCATGTGTCAGCTACACAAGAGAATCCTTTATACAGTACTCCAAAAGCCTAGTCCTTAGCTTTAAATTAATTTAACTGCTTAGAGACTTTACAGCACTGCACATAGCAACTACCCAATACAATTTGTATCCAGTGTTCCCTTTTGTAGTTCTTTACAAATACTAATGTTAGGCCTCTGTCATTTATGGGCTTTTTATTGACAGCTGTTCTGGCAAGGAATGCAATTCTTGGTTCAGTTTCTTCTTCAGCCACCCTCAGACCAAGACGTTAGCCTCGTATGTTTAGGACACACACATCCCATAAACAAAGCGGCACTAGACAGACTCTCATACACTTCTGAAATTAGTTTATCAGATGCCATCCAAAATGCTTTCTTTAAAAAGGAGAATAAATGGACTCAAGATCATGCCTTTAAAAAGTTTTATTCAGATAAAATCTACATGAAGAATGTGCTCATCAGATCCAGTTCATACAAGAACATTGTTATCCATTTTGCTAACATACTGCTACAGAGGGGGGGTCCAATGTGCGAACACCTATCACCATCAAACTGAAGTCACCATGGCTATGAAGCCAGCCTGTCAATCCTCTAACAGGATGCCAGTTCTATCTTCATATACATGGAAAGATTAACCATTGCTGATAAATGTCTCCAGCACCCATAAACTGTGGGCCATTTTGCATCAAAACAGTTACTCCTTACCACTCTGTTTAATTTCTCCAAGTCTTTTGGGTTTCTAATACCATGACTGGAATAGACCTAACCCCTCCCCATCACCTGAAAAAGACAAAGCCTTAATTCTCATTTTATTGATACTATCCAAAAACTTGATAGCGATTTCTCTCTACAAACTAACAAGTATATTTGCCACCATAAACGAAAATATGCCTTTTAACCACTCCCCTCACATCAACTGCAATTCCATAAAAAAAAAAAAAATCCACTCCTCTACATTACAACCAGTACCCACCTCTCATCTATGGAAAGACTCAATTATTACTCCCCTTCACAAAGGTGGTAACACCAGTGATCTAACTACCAGCCCATCTCCATACTTTCACCTCTATCTAAAATTCTAGAAAAGTGTAGTCATTCTCAACTGCTAAAACATCTCACAGACAACAACCTACTCGCATCCACCCAACATGGTTTTCGGCCAGCACACAGCACAACAGCAGTCACTATCAGTTACCATCACTGTATACAAAGCTCACAGGCCTACTCACACACTAATCCTACTAGACTCCACACTCACACACACACACACACACACACACACACACACACACACACACAATATCCTGGTTCCATAACTATCTATACAACAGAATGGCAAAGCAAGAAATCCGATTACCTAGGCAACACAGGCGTCCCCCAAGGGTCTATTCTTAGACCCTTGCTTTTTAACATATTTATTAATAATCTCCAACATATTAATAATCTCCATAAAGCATCTCTGCAAAGGGCACATTCAATACGCCGATGATTCAACAATAATTACATCCTCTAACATCTCAGATCTTTTAAAGTCAACACAAAATGCATTTACTTATTTTATTTATCTATTTTACATTTGTTGACCAGGAAATTCAGACTGGATACATCTCCATTTTATTCAGACTGGATACATCTCCATTTTCAGCGGAGGCCCGGGGAGAAAAGCTACATCTCACATACGAATAACATTGTACAGTACATCTTGGTACAGAATGTTAACTAGATAACATACAAAATATTGTAATAAAAGCTCCAATCATACGGATAATAAACAGGGTAGTCATAAGTTTGTATATAATACATAGGTAACCGATAATAACAAGTCTAATAAGCATTAAAAGACTAACAAGGTTATAGGACATTAGAAAAAGTCATAGTTAGTCCAGTAAAAGGGAAAGGTATGGAAAAGTGAGAATTAGTGTGGGATATCCCAATTAACTTTGACCTAGTAACAGATGTATGGTAGTGTATAAGTAGAGTAAAAAAAGATAAGAAATACATGAGCAAGGAGGATGGGTCGGTGGGTAGAAATAGAAAGCATGGCGAGGTAAAAAGTGATGAGTTACATATTTCTCAGAGAGGAGAGATAAGTTCTTGACTGAGTAGTTAAGAGAGTTAGTCAGGGTTGGTACATGTACATAGCCATTGTGCCAGGAGATGCTGTTTGAGGCTTTTTTTGAATAGAGTGTGTTATTTGTGTGAGGTCAGCTGGAAGTGAGTTCCAGACTTTGCCCACAAAAGTTAGAATATAGGAAGTCACCGGCTGATGACCTGGGGGTACAACAGGTGTTGAGATTTTTTTTAGACCAGGGGTGTTTTCAGGGTGGTTGAGGATATTATGCGTTACTATAAGTTGATTATAATCAAGTAAACTGGGAAGTTCTAACCACTCTAGAAGTTTGAGGTTTTGGCAATGTGTACGATGTTTACATCCTGTGGCAGATCTGGCGATATGGTTAGAACAGTTTGAGAGTTTACCAAGTACTGATTTATTCACATTAATTAGGATAGGTGAGGCATACAGGAGGGTAGACACAGTAGGTGTGTGCAGGCAATTTCAGACCTAGCTAATGGGGTAAGGAAAGGTTTATTTCTATATAGAGAACCAAGATTTTTGTTAATTGTTTTGATAGTTCGATTGGCATGCATAGCAAATATGAGGTTATTATCAACTATTACCCCTAAGAGTTTTGTATGGGGATTTGGTGAAATAATGGTACCATTGTTGGACGTTATTATAAAGGTGAAAGGAGTGGACATGTGGGTAGGGGAGAAGAGCAGTAGCTTGGTTTTATTAGGGTTCCAAATCAGACAGTTATTATAGAGCCAGTTTTCTACTATGTTGAATGTTTGTTGGGTTAAGGACAGAATATCTGCTGGTGAGAAGGCAGAGCAGATCAGAGTGGAATAGTCAGCATATTTAATACAAGTTGCATCTGGGGTGGCAGAATGAAGGTTATTGATAAAGATAAGAGAATAAAATGTGTCCAAGAATAGAGACTTGTGGGACTCGACAGAGAGAGGTAGCAAAGTGGACAGTTTGTCCTGCCATAGGACTGCTTGTTGTTTACCGCTGAGGTAGGACTGGAACCAATGAAGAGCATTGCTACCCAGGGATAAAGTGGACAGAGTTTGGAGAAGTAGCTGGGGGTTAACCATATCAAAGGCTTTGGACAGGTCAAGAAAAAGGGCAGAGGATAGTGTGTTGTTATTTCTGTTAAAGTTGATGGCATTGGTAAAGGAAAGGAGGGCAGAGTGGTGCTGTGATGTGGTCTAAAGCCATGTTGTGTGTCAGCCAAGAGATTGTACTGAATGAGGAAGTGGAGAAGTTGTTTATGAATGCACTTTTCCATAATTTTAGCCAGGGGCGATAGGATGGCTATAGGTCTGTAATTTGACATTTCTGTGGAACTACCATCTTTGTGAAGTGGAATAACATGGGATATTTTCCAGATGGTAGGAACAATTTTTTCAGTAATGGTGCTGTTAATGAAGATGGAGATGGGGTATGCTATAACATCTGCAGCTTTTTGTAGGTATTCTGCTGGGAGGAGGTCTGCAGATAGAGTGGGTTGGCTTTAGCTTGTTAATAAGGGACCTAATGAGTGAGGTTGGAACTGGTTGGAAACTAAAGGGGAGTTGAGTAGTAGATGTATTAATGAGGCTGTTGGAGCCCATGGGCGATAGCTGACTAGCAAGGGACTGGATAGTTTCAGTGAAAAAGTTATTAAAAAATGTATTAGCAATCTCGCCTGGGGATTTTTCTGTGGCTGCGGAGGGGGTTGGAGTGGTGATTTTCCCTGGATGGAGAAGTCTATTTATATCTGCCCAGAACTTTTGGGGTTTATTTTGGCGTTTTTGTTCAAAATTATGGTAGAAGTTTTTTTTGTCTAGCAGTATAGATTTCTTTGTGCCATTTCTAAGATGACAATATCTGAGCTGGTCTGAAGGGGCTTTTGTTGTTCTTAAGATGGTCCAGGCTTTATTTCTTGTTATAATTTTTAATTTGGTATCCTTAATGAGCCATGGGGCAATTCCTGTTTTAGTTTGAATAGTGCGATCAGGGGCATGGGATTCAAGGATGCTAAGGAATTTAGTATTAAAGTATTTGACAGCTTCATCTAGTGGCAGGTACTTCCATCGAATCCTGGTTTAAAGCACAACTGTTACTTAATCCTTCACAACCAAACCTTTAACTCTAGACTGTAAAATATTCTCTCAAAACAATGCAGAACGTGAAATTTTAAAAACAGCTAAATTAATTACTTGGCATCACAACTGATGAAAAACTATCTTTTGAGAATCATATACTCAACTCAATCAAAAAGACCCACTTTAAGCTTGGCTAACTCTATACGCATAAACTCTGTTTGGACAAGTCTACCAAGTTGAATACCCTCCTCTATGGTTGCCCCATTTTTCACTAACCTACACATCTCTCCTGAACAAACTGCTGTCATGTTACTATAAAAGAGCTAAGCTTGTCTCCAATGTACCAACATGTACACATCATTGCCTGGCCAGTAAATCTATAAACTGGTTTGAGTTCTCTCAACTACATTACTCCCAACTTACTCTTACCCACAAACTACTAAATAATCCATACTGCCCATCCCTTCAAACTTAATACAAACACACACCCCTACTCGGCATCTTGGGTCCTCTAACAAACAACTCTTAACCATAACTAAACCCAACAAAAGAACTGGACAAGGTCTCCATTCCCATGCCAGTGCCAAACTTTGGAATGTGCTCCCTCTCTCTATTGCCCAACTAGACTCTTTAAAAACATTTAAATTTGCACTAAAAAACACTATCTCAATAACCTTGTCTGTTCTTGTAGTCAAATGATTAAACCACCTTAAATGTTTTGACCACTATATACCACCAATAATTTAATATAGTTGCAATATACACCATCTGTCTTTGCATCCAGTCTCTCTTGCTTTCTTTATTTCTGTGACTGAATAAACAGTATTCTTACTTATGGGAATATACAAAGAGAATTACTAAAAATTTAACACACTGGGTTTATTTATAACTGCCGACATGGTGTGGTACATTTAAGATTTACCCACAGTTGGTGTGGTTTAATCACTAGGGCGAAGACAGAGTGATTATTAAGCCAACTGTGGGTAAATCCACAATATGCCACAACCATGGAGTTGGTTATTGCTATTATACAATGACATTTTTTAAGAAAAAAAAATACTTTTCTTAAATAATGTCTTTGTATAATGGCGCATTACTGTTCTTCTGCCGGTACTGCTTCCTTGTGTTGATGTACTACGCATGCATATGGGACTTGCATTCCCAAGCAAACCCAGTACATCGATGCTTTGAAGCGGAAGCAATGGTGAAAAGAAAGCCTCCGTTGCTCCGTTTCTTTGTTTTTTCTTTTTTTTTTTTTTTAAATAAGACGTTATAGACACCTTATACCAACGGAAAAAAGTTCAGGTGACCAGACCTTTTTCCGTTGGTATATTGTGGGATTTACAATGGGCATGCTGGCCAATCACTGTGCACATTTTGGAATATTAATGGATGTTCATTGTATAATTTCCTGTACTGTACACCTCAATATGTATTTCTCTTTGTATATCTACTTTAATTTGCAAAAACTTCATGTAAAAATTCCCGTGACTGTATGGAGCTCTTCTCCTCAGGCCTCCACTGAAAATGGGTCATTGGGCCCAGTGGACTTTCCCAGTCAAGAAATGTCAATAAATAAATTAATTAAATTAAATAAATAAATACATAAATAAATAAAATAAAAGTTCATGAAATTAGTAATGTTTCGATCGTTGATATTAGCCATAAGTGCGCAGAACAGACTCCTGCAATTCATATGGCGCTACAAGTACTGGTAGCATATCCAAGTACAACTGTAGATTCTTTCATTAGACCTATTGCTCCTACTACTAGCGGAACTGTCTGGATGCCTTTCTTCCACACTGATCTTATTGCTGCTTTCACATCCTGATAGAGACAAACTCTCTGTACCCGAGACACTGTAATCACTAGGTGTAGCAATTTCAATGATCGATGCCACTTTTGGCCTTTTTTTTTTTTTTTTTTTATGGATTACTACATCTGGTTCTCTTGCATCTATTTTTTTAACTATTGGTAATGGATGATCCTATGTGATGTTCACTTCATCATTCTGTCCAGTGCTTCTCACCTGCTTATATACTGTAGTGTATGCACAATCCCCACTGCAACAGTATTGCCACATTACAGTGCCTTTCAGTGTACAGGCCCTCTGTCATGAGTGTAGTGCCTCACAACTAGCAACAAAATGTGCAAATGTTTGCAATTCTTTATTCCAGAACCTGTATTGATCCATTTCTCCTAGGTGTTCAACGGACTTTGTAAATAGACCTGCATGTATGTAATACACTATCCTGGCCTGCCATTATTAGCCTTGAATCTTTTGGTTTAAACTCGCATCTCTAACCACTCCTTTGTCAAATCCTGATCAACATGACAAAGAGATCTCTGTATTTCCCAGAATTATTTATGCCTTTTTCACATTTCTTTCCTTCTCATCTGATCCTTCTTGTATTGTTTTTTCTGCATATTCAGTTGCTGTCCATTTTCTGTCTACGTTTCCATTCCTGCTCGATACTGGAATACTTCTGCTAAAACTAAGCAGAGAGGTCATTTTAGACTTTCTCGCCTCACATTTTAAAACAAGAAGTTATGTACTCACCATAACATTCGGTGTATGTAGTCCCATCTCGCCTTACATTCTTACCCCTGGGTTCGGAGCCGAACCTCTGCTCTGACTTGGCCATACTCTAGCTCGAAGTCTTCAATTGGCTCGTGGCTAAGAGGTATCCCATCATGCAACAGGCGCATTCCCTAGATCTTGTTTGCTGCAAGTGCACACACACATACGGAGAAGAACCCCCCCAACCGAAAGGACCACTTTCACCTAGAGACTATACCTCCAGGTCCTCAAGGAGGGGGTAGAAGGGGGGGGGGGGTTATTAAGAATGTAAGGCGAGATGGACTACATACATCGAACGTTATGGTGAGTACATAACTTCTTGATGTTATGTAGTCCAATCTCGCCTTCATTCTTACCCCTGGGACGGGTGTACCTAGCACCTTGACCTTGGGTGGCTCAGTGAAAAATACTCTTGAGCACTGTGGAACCAAAGGAAGATCTGCCTCTACAGACCAGATCTAATTTGTAGTGACTAATAAAAGTATGAGGCGAAGCCCATGTTGCTGCAACACAAATATCACCCATAGACATCCTAGCCTGAAATGCAGTAGAGGTAGCCACAGATCATGTAGAATGAGCCTTCATTTTAAAGGGTAATTCTTTGTCACTAGAACCATAAATAAATGAGATGCAATTTGAGAACCAGCGAGACAAGGTTACTTTAGAGACAGGAACCCAAAGTCTAATGTCTGAAAACGAGACAAACAGTTGATCTGATTTCCTGAAATCTTTTGTCCTATGTAAATAGAAACGCAATTGTCTATGAACATCTAGTTGATGAAACTTAAATTCTGCCTTGTTAGAAAATTCAGGAAAAAACACAGGCAACTCAATGGATTGGTTGATATTGACAACAGAAACAACCTTTGGAATAAAAGAAGGATTGGTTCTTAAGGAGACCCTGTCTTTGTGAAACGCCAAATAAGGTGGCTTAATCGATAAAGGTAGGCGCTCAGAAACCCGCCTAGCTGAAGTTATGTCCAACCAACAATACTGTTTTCCATGACAAGAATTTTAGGTTACACGTAGCTGCAGGCTCAAAGGGAGCCGAAATTAGCTTCTGTAAAACAAAATTGAGGTCCCATGGCATTACTGGATCAAAGACTGGAGGTTGGAGCAACACTGTCCCTTTGAGAAAGGCCCTACAAAGCCTATGAGCCATAAGGGTGGGCTCTCATTAGCAACGTGAAAGGTAGAAATCACTGCCAACTGCACTTTAATGGCTGCTGCAGCTGATCCCTGACTGAACAGTTGAGAAAAAAATTCTAATATTGCCGAAATAGGAGCTGTATAAGGATCAATATGTCTTTCATGGGCCCAAATAGAGAGTTTCTTCCACTTAATGGAATAAATCTTCCTGGCAGAAGGCTTGTGGGAAGACAGAATGTGGACCACTTCCGGGGTAAAATCATGAAGCCTGACTTGGGACGGAACTGGAGCAGCCAAGCTGTCAACTTGAGGGTCTGGATGGAGGGATGGAACTGTCCTGACATACGAGTCAGCAGATCTGGGTCCGGAATCCAGGGATCGTCCATTAGATTGGGTTTCCCTTCCTTCAACCCTATCTGACGAGGCCAGTGTCGGGCAAGCAGGATCATTTTGCTTCCCAAGGACTGTGCTTGCTGAATTACCTTTGATATCGGAGGAAATGGTGAAAAGGCATAGAGAAGACCAGAGAGCCAATCGTGAACCAGAGCGTCCCTGGGTGTCTCCCCCTCCGGGGGGATAAAGGTGAAGTAGCTGCTGCATTTGGCATTGAGGGGGCTGGCAAACAGATTGCAGCAAGGCTGACCCCATCTGTGGAATATCTTCTCCGCAACATATTTGTTCAGGGACCACTCGTGAGGCATTAGGATAGCTCTGCTCAGCCTGTCAGCAATCACGTTGGACTTCCCCTTTATATGCGTTGCAACTAGAAAGCGTTGGGAAGACACCGCCCACTGCCAAACTCGAAGTGCCTCTCTGCAAAGGGGGTAGGATTTGGTTCCTCCCTGCTTGTTCAGATACCACACCACTGACTTGTTGTCCGAGTGGATTGCAATTGTCCCTAGAGGGAGAGAGCTCTAAAGTGCTTGCAATGCTAATAGCACTGCTCTCATCTCCAAGACACTGATATGCAAATGGGTCTCATGATTCTGCCATGTGCCTTGGACTGTCCTGACGAGATAATGCCCCCCCACCCGATCTGGGAGGCAACTGAAGAAAATGGTACAAAAGGCTTGCCCACGTTGAGATTGCTGGCCTGAAGCTATCAGCATAGATCCTGCTTGCACGTGTCCATAATCCAAATAAAATGGGAGAGTGGAAGATACTGTAGTGACCATTGGGTGAAAAGCAGCCACAAAAGAACCCTTATGTGTAGTCTGGCAAGGGGAACTAGCATGATCGTAGCAGCCATGTTCCCTAATAACTTGAGGACCACTTTTGATTTGACCTTCCTCAATGGTAGTAAGGCATAGACGTGCTGTTGTAGAGCCTGAATTCTCTATTCTGGTAAGAAGGCCCTCATGAGCACTGTATCTAGTTTGGCACCATTAAAAGTGACACGCTGCGAGGGCAACAAGGCAGATTTTTCCCAATTTAGAGTAATTCCTAACCTTTGGCACAGTGTAATGGTGGCTTCCCTGGTCTGTAACAGTAGATGCTTGGTGGTGGCAGAAAGAGCCAGTCATCCAGGTACAGAAACACTTGGAATCCCTGACATCTCAAGTGAGCAGTTACCACTGCCATGCATTTGGTGAACACCCTGGGGACTGTAGTGAGACCAAGGGGCACGGCGCGAAAAGTACAGTTGTGTACCTACCATAAATGTAGATGTTAGAGTGTATTCACTGTTGCAGTCATTACTCTTGGGTTATCCTGCTGGCAGGCTATCCGTAGCTCGGCCAGAATTCCAAAGTCTAGGTCTGGCGCCTGTTGCTGTCGCCTTCTTCCCCGACGCCAGTGCACCAGGAGTATAAAAGATGCAGCTGATGCCATTTTCTTCAGGTTTTTCTTGCCCCAGATGTCAGGGCAGTGCCTCAAATAGGTAGGCTGAAAAATATATCAATAAGAAATGCATGCTAATTAAAAATAACATTTCCTTTGATCTGCTGCCAAGCAAATATACCATAAAGGTTGTATAGGATAGAGAAGTGCAGATAAGTCCCAGCAAAGAAAAGGGGGTGGTGGTACAGAATCGATCATTAGTATAGTGAATATTAATTTGAACATCTACATTTATGGTAGGTACACAACTGTACTATGTCTATCGTGTTTCACTGTTGCAGTCATTACCTTGGGTAGAATCCCAAAGCTGAAGATGGGTGGCTGCCTGGGGCCAGGGATTAAGAGAGGCTATGAGGCCCTGCAGAACTGGTGCATGGCGAAGCCTCCGCAATGGACTTGGAGTAGAAAGTGCAAGTGAAGTAGTGCTTTGTAAAGGTGTGTGTACTGAACTCCAAGTTGCAGCCTCTATAAGATTTCTTTGGTTGGTACTCCTCTGTGGAAGGTTTATGCTGAAGTGGCTGCTGCTCTGGTGGAATGACGCCTAATGACCTTTAGGCAATCGACGGCTAAGTGTTCTGAGAACAGCAGAAACGGATTTTCAAATGGCCTATCCATTTAGAAATAGCTCTTTCCTTAGTTGCTCAGTCTTTCTGAAAGACTTTAGTTCTGTCCAAGCAGAAGCGTAACTGCCTGTGTATGTCCAAAGAATGCAGAATTTTCTCACCCCTTGTTCTGTGGATTTGGGTAAAAAGGTAAAGCAAGTGAATGGGTTTGATTGAGGGCCACACTACGAAGTCATGCAGTTTTCTGGAGTCTGAACAGTTGAGAAAGAAATTCTAATATTGCGAAATAGGAGCTGTATAAGGATCAATATGTCTTTCATAGGCCCAAATAGAGTTTCTTCGCTACTTAATGGAATAAATCTTCCTGGCAGAGAGAGGCTTGTGGGAGAGAAGACAGAAATCGTGGACCACTTCGGGGGTAAAATCATGAAGCCTGACTTGGGACCCGGAACTGGAGCAGCCAAGCTGTCAACTTGAGGGTCTGGATGGAGGATGGAACTGTTCTGACATACTTAGTCAGCAGATCTGGGTCCGGAATCCAGGGATCGTCCATTGGGCCAGGGTTGAAGGAAGGGAAACCCAATCTGGCCGGAGCCAGTGTCGAACCCAAGCAGGATCATTTTGCTTCCCAAGGACTGTGCTTGCTGAATTACCTTTGATATCGGAGGAAATGGTGAAAAGGCATAGAGAAGACCAGAGAGCCAATCGTGAACCAAGAAGGCTGTCCCTGGGGTGTCTCCCCTCCGAGGGGATAAAGGTGAAGTAGCTGCTGCATTGTTGGCATTGAGGGGCTGGCAAACAGATTGCCTTAAGGCTGACCCCATCTGTGGAATATCTTCTCCACCAACATATTTGTTGGGGATCACTCATGAAATATTAGGATAGCTCTGCTCAGCCTGTCGGGCAATCATGTTGGACTTCCCTTTATATGCGTTGCAACTAGAAAGCATTAGGAAGACACAGCCCTGCCAAACTAGAAGTGCCTCTCTCCTGCAAAGGGAGGTAGGATTTGGTTCCTCCTGCTTGTTCAGATACCACACCACTGGGACTTGTTGTCCCGAGTGGATTGCAATTGTCCCTAGAGGGAGAGAGAGCTCTAAAGTGCGCTTGCAATGCTAAATCAAAGCACTAGCTTCATCTCCAAGACACTGATATGCAAATGGGTCTCATGATTCTGCCATGTGCCTTGGACTGTCCTGACGAGATAATGGCCCCCACCGATCTGGGAGGTAACTGAATAAATGGTACAAAAGGAAAACACCCACGTTGAGATTGCTGGCCTGGAAGCTACCAGCATAGATCCTGAAGCCAATGCCGCGTGTCCATAATCCAAATAAAATGGGAGAGTGGAAGATACTGTAGTGACCATTGGGTGAAAAGCAGCCACAAAAGAACCCTCATGTGTAGTCTGGCAAGGGGAAAAGTACAGTTTTGTACCTACCATAAATGTAGATGTCCGATAGGCATGCATCTGCAGTCCTTACAAATGGGTTGTCCTGTCGTCATGCAGCCCTTCAGTCGGCCGGATTCCAAAGTCTGGGTCTGGTCTCGGCTGGTGTCGCACTTCACCCGACTTCATAGCTGCAGTTCTTCGGGTATAAAGGCATCAGCCGACGCCATTTTCCTCAGTGTTTCTTGCCCCAGATGCCAGGTGCCCTCTAGGAAGGCTAAATTTGGATAAATGCAAATGTTTCCAAATAGTAGAGAGCAAACAAAAAATAAGCATGTAAGTACATATATACAAACAAATACACCATAATATATTCCCCCAGCTAGCTACAAGATGGGCAAATACCCCTAGGAGGTACCACAGAGGAAGGAGGGTGGGTAATCCTGACTGCAGATGCATGCCTATCAGACATCTACATTTATGGTAGGTACAAAACTGTACTATGTCCTTCAAGGATGCATCTGCAGTCCTTACAAATGGGTAGAATACCATATGCCAAACTGGGGAGGAGGAGAAATAAGATTATGGTGTAGTTAAGATCCCTTGCAAAACAGCAGTGGCAAACTGCTCGGGATCTGGAGTATAAAGGTAGATTATAATGCTTGGCAAATATGTATGCACGGAGCTCCAAGTAGCAGCCTCTAAAATGTCTTTGGTAGCCACTCCTCGTAGGAAAGCTGTGGTAGTGGCTGTTGCCCTTGTAGAGTGAGGCCTGATGTTTTCTGGAGTTTTCCATGGTAGGAGTAACAAAATCTAATGCAATTTCCTATCCACTTAGAGATTGTCTGTTTTGAAATTGCTTTTCCTTCCATTCCTGATGCATATGCTACCAGTAGTTGGTCAGTTTTTCTATTGCCCTTGGTCCTGTCCAGGTAGTAGCATAGTTGCATTCATGTGCACATCCAAGGTATGCAACAGTCTTTCCCTGTTCTGTGGGTTGGGGAAGAATGTAGGTAGATGGATAGCTTTGATTTAAAGAATACCCTAGAGACCACCTTTGGCATAAAAGTAGGATTTGTTCTCATGGATACTCTATCTTGATGGAAGATCAGGAAGGGCTGTACTGCCATTAATGCCTGTAGCTCAGATACCCTTCTCCTGCTGAAGTGATTGCAAGCAGGAAAGCAGTTTTCCATGATAAGTGTTGTAAGTCTGCTGTTGCTGCTGGTTCGAAAGGGGGAGTGTGTCAATTTTCTAGCACAAAGTTCAAGTCCCACGCTGGCAATGGTGGCTTCCTAGGTGGTTTCACATTTTAATTCCTCTCAGAAACTGCCTGAGCAGAGGATGTGTGAGAAAACTGGAGGATCCAAATTGTATTCTGCTGAAATAGCTGATGCATGAATCTTAATGGAAGAATAGGACGGGCCGTTGTGGAAGAGCTCTGCCAAGTATTCCAGGATGTTGGCTATGTTTACCAGTGACACATTTTCTCGCTTTGCAGTACTCCAAATGTGATATCTTTTCCATTTTGCTGAATAATTTTTTCTTGTTGAGGGTCTGCGAGCCTCCAAGATAATGTCTTTAACCCTTTGGGATAAATTTGGGTTAATTGGTCTTATGCAATGTTCCAGGCAGTCAGCTGCAGTGTTTTCAGGTTTGGATGCAGGGTGTTGTAGTTGTTCTGTGTTAACAGTAAGGGAACTAGAGGTAGAGTCCATATTTGTTCCCGAGACATGCTCCTCAGTAATGGGTACCAATGTTGCCTTGGCCATTCTGGAGCTATCAGAATGATCATTGGACGGTCCTCTTTGATCTTCAATAGCACCTTGTGCATCAAAGGAAGTGGTGGGAATGCATATGCTGTCAGGTTTTTCCAACTGAAAGATAGGGAGTCCACTTTCCAAGCTAGTGGGTGGTACGTCCTTGTGCAGAATTTCTTCAGTTGGTGATTGCGTGGGGATGCAAATTTTCTGGTAGTCCCCACTTTCTTGTAATGGTTTTGAAGATGTCCGGATGCAGCATCCATTCGTGGGCATCCGTGGTGGTTCTGCTTAGTATGTCTGCTAGAATGTTTTCTTTTCCTGGCACAAAAATTGCTTGTAATTGAATGTTGAGGCTCAGGGCCACATTCCAGAGGTCCATTGCCATCCGGCATAGAGGGTACGAATGTGTGCCTCCCCGTTTGTTGATGTACCACATAACTGTGGTGTTGTCTGTCCTTATCAACAGTTGACCTTGTCGAAGAAATGGTCTGAATGTCTGAATTGCCAGTTTTACTGCCAGCATTTCCTTTTGATTTATGTGTAGGTGCAGCTGGTCTTGAGTCCATAAGCCTTATGCACTTGTCCAGCATGTGTGCCCCAACCGAGGTCTGAGGCGTCCGTTGTGATTGTCTGGCTTGGTTGAGTGCTGTGGAAAGCAGCCCCTTGTTTGATTGACAGGCCTGAGCCCACCATTGGAATTCTTGCTTCAGGCATGGGATTATTGGAATTTGAGTTTCTAGGCTGTGCTTGTGGTGAGACCATAAATTCCTTAGGTACCACTGTAACTTCCTCATATGCAGTCTGGCATGTGGAACCAATATTATGCAGGATGCCATGAAACCCAAGGCTTGCAGGACTTTTCTTGCTGTTAGCTGGTTTTGTTTTGTTAATACCAAGAAGTAGAGAGGGAGTTGCTCCTGTTTTTCTACTGTTAGGAATGCCATTTGTTTTGATGTGTCCAGCTCTGCACCCAAAAAGGTTATCCTTTGGGATGGTATCAGCCTTGACTTTTTTATATTGACTGTGTATCCCAGGGCTTGCAGTAGATAACTGACCCTTTTCAAGTCTTCTGTTAACTTGTTTTTGTTGTCCGCTTGTAACAGGCAGTCGTCCAGGTAAGGGTAGATTTGGATTCCTTGAAGCCTGCAATGAGCAATTACTGATGCCAGGCATTTCGTGAACACTCTGGGCACAGTAGATAAGCCAAAGGGCAATGCTGAGAATTGATAATGCTCTGATCTTGCAAGAAATCTGAGGTATCTTCTGCAAATTGGTCGTATGGGGACGTGCAGGTATGCCTCCTTGAGATCTAGAGTTACCAGCCAAGACTCCTTGCCCAACATGGGAAGAAGCTGCTGTAGGGTCAGCATTTTGAATTTTGGGACAATGAGAAATGTGTTTAAAGTGGACAGGTCGAGAATAGGTCTCCATTGGTTTTCTTTTCTTGGTACCAGGAAGAGTCTGGAGTAAAATCCCTGTCCCTGCTCCATAGATGGTACCTTTTCTACAGCTCTCATCCTTAGTAAGTTATTTGTTTTAGAGCTTCTGCCTTTTGATTTGGAGGTAGGTTTGGCATTCCTCTCTTCCTTGGTAGAGTATGGAAGTGAAACCTGTAACCTTGGTCTATTGTCTGCAAAGTCCACTTGTCTCCTGTGATGTAATGCCAGTTTACTGAAAATAAGGCTAGCTTCCCGCCTAAAGGTGCTTCTAGTTGTTCCCTGGTAGGCGGTGCCAGAGCCAAGTCACTGTGATTGTCCTGTAGTAGTGGTGGTGGCTGTATCTGTGGCTGTACCTCGCTGGTTGTTAGCCTGCCACTGACGTCCCCTGTAGGCACCTCTGGATTGACCTCTGCCTCTTGAGCGCCTATTCCTACCTCTCTGAGCTCTGGAGGTGTCTGGAAAGGACCAATTTTTGGAGGGCCAATTCCTGCTAAACCTTGGAGGTTGGACCTGTAAGAAATCTTTCACTGTCTGGACAGATTTTGCCTTCTCTTCCATCTTCTTCAGCACCTGTTGTGCAGGAGAGCCAAACAAATTGATCTTGTCCATGGAGCATCTAGTAGCTTTGATTTGACATGGTCTGGTAAGGCCTGCTCTTTTAACCATGCATGTCTTCTGATCACTGTGCCAGTCATGGCTGATCTAAAGGAAGCTTCCAGTGCATCATAGCCGCATTTTAAGGAATGATTACTGACCTGCTGTATATTATGTACCATTTCCTGAATAGATTTTTTGTCTAATGGTTCATCCGAGGACAGCTTTTTAGTTAACTGGTCTAACATAAATTCTTGATACTGGATCATATGGAATTGACAGTTCAAGGCCCTAGCTGAAAGAGTAGCAAAAGTGTAAACTTTTTTACCCCATCTCTCTAAGGACCTGGATTCCCTTTCAGAGGGGAGGGGGTTCTTGGCAGAGGTAGCTGCTACAGCCTTAGGACCCTGGGAGATGATCTGCAAAAGGAGCCTTATACAAGTGATGATGTGTGTCCGGGACCCTGTAGTACCTATCGGGCTTAGCAGGGGCCGGAGGTAGTGAATCAGGAGCAGTACAAGGTTAGAGTAATTCCTAACCTTTGGCACAGTGTAATGTTGCATCATCCACAACAGAGAGGACTGGAGGGATTGCTGAAGGCCTATGCTGTGGTAAATGCAGAAAGGTTCTAAGCCTTTTTCTGGAGTCTGAAAAATCCTGGCCCTGCCACTGGAATTGTTCCCTCATAGCATGCAAGGTTTCCCCAAAGGAAAATTCCTCAGGCGGAGAGGCAGAAGGAATGGACTCTTCAGCATCAGAGTCTTCATAAGGGGAGAAAGGGCCCTCTGGAGGGTTTGTATCATCTGAATCAGAGGAGTCATCTGTAGAAACTGACTCGGGGGCTCTGCTCGAGGCCTCTTCTCTGGAGGAGGGTGAGAGGCCCTGTCTGGGTGAGGTTGGGATCCCCGGATCAAAGAAATGAGATCCTCTGCTAGACTAAGCATTTGTGTAGTAGAGCTAGGCCTGTGAGAGGGGGTCTTAGCAGGCACAGATTTGGTAGATTTAGCTGCTTTAGCCCTGGCAAAGGCCTTAATCGACATGGTTGCAGGTGGCCTAGCAGCTCCACGTGCAGGGGTTGAAACATCCAAGGGTAAAGTATCAGATAATTCCTGGGAACCTGCAGGAGGTGGGATTTCAGAAGCCGATTCCACCAGGTTGGATGAGGCCTCGGCTGGAGGTAAGTTTTCGGCTGAAGGAAGAACCGCGTGCTCGGTTTCAGCCGAAACCGAGACACTCGCGGTTGGCTTAACCGTGGTTTCGGCCGAAACCGCAGACCACGAGTGTCGGTCCTTTTCCTTGCGCTTTTTAGATATTTGCGTAGTCGGAGGATCCGATGGCATAATGTAAGCAAAATTGGAGCCGAAAAACTCCTCAGCAAATTCAGACCGACGTCTAAGTGTCCGTCGGTTAAAAGAAGCACAGGCTAGACAAGCTGCTACGTCGTGGTCTGGGCCTAAACAAGGTAAGCAGTACGAGTGGAAATCTTTATGAGGTATTTGTTTCCCACAAGTTAAACAGTTATTCACTTTTTCTGACATCGGCTGAGGCAAGAAAGAGTCTAGCAACGGGGTACTTAGCTTTTTAGAAGTCTTCGGTAGTAGAAGTATTCGGTAGTAGCAATCTCTGGTTCTGACCGACCGGCACTTGCGAACAGCTTCTGCTTCGGGCGCCACGCGGCAAGAAAGACTGGGGAAAATGGCGTTGGCTGATGCCTTTATACCCGAAGAACTGCAGCTGTGACGTCGGGTGAAGTGCGACACCAGCAGAGGCCAGACCCAGACTCTGGAATCCGGCCGACCGAAGGGCTGCCTGACGACAGGACAACCCATTTGTAAGGACTGCAGATGCATCCTTGAAGGACATCTAGCATGATCGTAGCAGCCATGGTCCCTAATAACTTGAGGACCACTTTTGATTTGACCTTCCTCAATGGTAGTAAGGCATAGACGTGCTGTTGTAGAGCCTGAATTCTATTCTGGTAAGAAGGCCCTCATGAGCACTGTATCTAGTTTGGCACCATTAAAAGTGACACGCTGCGAGGGCAACAAGGCAGATTTTACCCAATTTAGAGTAATTCCTAACCTTTGGCACAGTGTAATGGTGGCTTCCCTGGTCTGTAACAGTAGATGCTTGGTGGTGGCAGAAAGAGCCAGTCATCCAGGTACGGAAACACTTGGAATCCCTGACATCTCAAGTGAGCCGTTACCACTGCCATGCATTTGGTGAACACCCTGGGGGCTGTGGTGAGACCAAGGGGCAGGGCGCGAAAAGTACAGTTGTGTACCTACCATAAATGTAGATGTTAGAGTGTATTCACTGTTGCAGTCATTACTCTTGGGTTATCCTGCTGGCAGGCTATCCGCAGTCGGCCAGAATTCCAAAGTCTAGGTCTGGCGTCTGTTGCTGTCGCCTCTTCCCTGACGTCAGTGCACCAGGGGTATAAAAGATGCAGCCAACGCCATTTTCTTCAGGTTTTTCTTGCCCCAGATGTCAGGTGCCTCAAATAGGTAGGCTGAAAAATATATCAATAAGAAATGCATGCACAAAAATAACATTTCCTTGATCTACAAGCAAATACACCATAAAGGTTGGATAGGATAGAGAAATGCAGATAAGTCCCTGCAAAGAAAAGGGGGATGGTGGGTGGGTAACCGGGACTGCAGTAGTGAATACACTTGAACATCTACATTTATGGTAGGTATACAACTGTACTATGTTAATCGTGTTTCACTGTTGCAGTCATTACTCTTGGGTAGAATCCCAAAGCTGAAGATGGGTGGCTGGGCTAAATAGGATTAAGAGAGGCTATGAGGCCCTGCAGAACTGCAGTGGCGAAGCCTGTAATGGACTTAGAGGCTGCAACTTGGAGTTCAGTGCACACCTTTACAAAGCACTACCACTTGCCTTTCTACTCTAAGATTTCTTTGGTTGATACTCCTCTGAGGAAGGCTGCTGTAGTGGCTGCTGCTCTGGTGGAATGATGCCCAATGCCCTTAGGCACTGATTTGCCATGTCGAGAACAGCAGAAACGGATGCAATGGCCTATCCATTTAGAAATAGTCTGTTTTGAGATAGCCTTTCCTTGTGATCCTGCAGCATATGACACTAAAAGTTGCTCAGTCTTTCTGAAAGCTTTAGTTCTGTCCAAGTAGAAGCGTAACTGCCTGTGTATGTCCAAAGAATGCAGAATTTTCTCATCCTTGTTCTGTGGATTTGGGTAAAAGGTAGGCAAGTGAATGGTTTGATTGAGGGCCACACTGGACACTACCTTAGGTATAAATGTAGGGTTTGTCCTCAGAGAAACCCTGTCTGGATGAAAAATGATGAAAGGTTCCACAGCCATGAGTGCTTGTAACTCCGAGACTCACCTTGCAGAGGTTATGGCTAGGAGCAGAGCCGTTTTCCAGGATAAGAATTTAATATCTGCTGTTGATGCTGGCTCGAAAGGAGGCAGTGTGAATTTTTCCAAAACATAATTGAGGTCCCAGGCCGAATTGGTGCTCTCCTTGGAGGCATAATGTTTTTGGCCCCTCTAAGGTACTGCCTCAGAGGATGAGAAAAGATAGGTGGTTCCGTATTGTAATGTGCAGAAATGGCAGAGGCATGAATCTTAATTGATGAGAAAGAAAGGCCTTTGTTCAGCATCTCAGTTAGGTATTGTAAAATCTGAGGAATATTTGGTACAGACGTGTCAATATCTTGTTTCTGGTTCCAAGCACAGAATCTCTTCCATTTTTCTGCATAAGATTTTCTGGTATTGGGCCTCCTGGCCTCCAAGATAACATTCATAACAGCTTTTGAAAGAGGAGTTTTCTGAATGGCTACATTATCTGCCATGCTGCCAGATTTAAGGTCCTGAGTTGGCTGTGCAGGATCCGATTGTTTCGTTGGGTCAGCAGGTGAGAAGTTTATCCATGCTGGACCTTGAGACAAACTCTTTAGGATTGGGTACCAGTGCTGGCGTGGCCAGTCTGGTGCAATCAGAATCATTTTTGGCTTCTCTGGTCTGACCTTTAGGAGTACTCTGGGAAGTAGAGGTATTGGGGGAAAAGCATAGACTGTTAGATTTTTCCAGCTGAATGATAGGGCATCCACTTTCCATGCTTGCTTGTGGTAAATCCTTGTGCAAAATCTCTGCAATTGACAGTTGTGAGGGGAGGCAAATAGATCTATGTCTGGGCATCCCCATTTCCTTATCATCCTGAAGACTTGTGGATCCAGTTTCCATTTGTGGGGATCCATGAGGTTTCTGCTCCGTTCGTCTGTCAGAGTATTTGTTTTTCCTGGCAGGAATTGTGCTTGCAGGTGAACTTGAAGAGCCAATGCTGTGTCCCATAAGGTCATTGCTTGTCTGCAGAGGGGGTAGGAATGAGTACCTCCCTGCTTGTTTATGTACCACATGACCGTAGTGTTGTCTGTCTTTATCAGTAATTGTCCTGGATGAAGCAGGTCCTTGAAAGCTGTCAGGGCATTTTGAACAGCTAGCATCTCTCTTTTTGACTGATGTAAAGATGCATCTGGTTTGCAGGCCATGTGCCCGGAATACATTTTCCTGCCATATGGGCCCCCCCAGGCATAATCTGATGCATTCGTTGTCAGTGTCTATCTGACTGTGGGTAAACTGAGTGGCAGACCCTTGTTGTGGTGACAGGCTTCTGCCCACCATCGAAACTCCTGTTGTAGGCAAGGAATGAATGCAATTACTGTCTCCAGGCTGTGGCAATGCTGAGTCCAAACACTTTTCAGATACCATTGTAGTTTCCTCATATGCAGTCTGGCATATGGAATTAGTAGAATGCAGGATGCCATGAAACCAAAGGCCTGCAGGATTTTCCTTGCAGATAAGTGAGTTTTTGTTGCCAATTTCTTGAAGTAAGTAGTCCGTTGTTTTTGCTTGTCTGGCGTGAGATAAGCCATATGGGCAGTTGTATTTAAGCTTGCACCCAGGAATATTATCTCTTGAGAGGGCACTAGTTTTGGATTTCTTTTCGTTTACTGAGTACCCTAGGCCAATTAGTAAGCTTTTTACAAACGCCAGATGCTTTAGAAGAGTGTCTTTAGGCAGTCGTCCAAGTAGGGATATATTTGAATTCCTTTTTGTCTGCAAAACGCAATTACTGGTGCCAGGCATTTCCAGAAACTTATTTAGTATAGACAGTTCCAGAACTGGTCTCCAGATTATGTCCTTCTTGGGTACTAGGAAAAGTTTGGAGTAAAATCCTTGCCCCTGCTCTCGTTGTGGTACTTGCTGAATGGCCCTCATGTCCATGAGGGCTGTAATTTGTTTTTGTGCCTCTGCCCATTGATTGTGTGGCAGGTCTGGCATGCCCTTTGACCTTGGTAGATTGTGAAAATGGAACCTGTAGCCTTGGGACACTATGTTCAGAACCCACTTGTCTTGGGTAGCCATTTGCCAATTTGATGAAAAAGGTGCTAGTTTCCCCCCTAAGGGGGCTGTCAAAAGGAACTGCTTGGAACTGGTAGAGGAAAGTCATTGGGACTGTTTCCTGTAAGGCTGTGATTTGTCTTCTCCACCTTTGGAGGTAGGAGCACCCCATTGTTTAGGGCTGTATGAACCTTGGGGCTGAGATCTGCCTCTGGGATGCTCTTTGTGGTCTGTCTGAGACTGGAAAGGACCAATTTTTAGAAGGCCAGTTCCTGCTAAACCTGGGTGGCTATACCTGTAAGAAATCTTTGACAGTCTGCATGGATTTTGCTTTATCCTCCATTTTTTTCAACACCTCTTCTGCTTTAGAACCAGACAAAGTATCATGCTGTAATGGTGCATCTAATAATTTTGCTTTAACATGATCATGCAGATTTTGTTCCTTTAACAAAGCATGCCTTCTAATAACAGAACCTGTAACAGCGGCCCTGCAAGAGGCCTCCAGTGAATCATAACCACATTGCAAAGTATGCTTTCCTACTTGTTCAGTTGCATGCAATAAATCCTGCAATTCCTTGTTCTCTGAACAATCACTATTTGTCAACATTTTCTTTTTAAGTAGTGACATTAAATATTGCTGATATTTAAGCATATGAAATTGACAATTTAAAGCCCTTACAGCCAGGGTGGCAGAAGTGTAAACTCCCCCCCCCCCATCTGTCTAGGGCCCCAGAATCCCTATCAGAGGGGACAGGGTTTTTTGCAGTGGAAGCTTTAACCCCCTTGGGACCCTTAGGTATAGTTTCTGGGTCAGCAGCAGGGTTTTTATATAGGAATTTATGAGAATCTGGGACCCTGTAGTATCTGTCTGGCTTAGCAGGTGCAGGGGGTAGAGAGTCAGGGGACAGTCCGGATGCTGAAAATACATCTACAATGTCTAGGACAGGTGGAATAGCAAGGGGTCTGTGCTGAGGAAGAAGCAGGAAGTCTCTGAGCCTTTTCTTAGACTCAGAATAGTCTTGGCTCTCCCAGTGGAAATGCTCCCTCATAGTATGCAGTGTTTCCCCAAAGGAATAGTCCTCAGGAGGAGAGGCTGAAGGAATGGATTCTTCAGCATCAGAATCCTCATAGGGAAGCATGGAGTAATCCTGTTCAGAAGAGGAATCAGAGGAAATCGATACCTGATCAGAAGAATCATACTCTGTCTCTTGCCTAGGCCTCTTATCAGGAGGGGAATGGGAGCCCTTGATCAAAGTAATCAGGTCTTCGGCCATTTTGAGCATCTGTTTTTAGGCATGGAAGTCTGAATAGGAGAATGCTGTACTTGTTTCTTTGTCTTTACAGCTGCTTTAGTCTTTGAAGCCGAGGATGGCTTAACATATAATTGTGTAGGTCTGAAGACACCCTCAGAAGCCGATGCCTGCTCAGCGGCTCCGGACCCATCTAAGGGATTGATTTCAGAGTGTCCAATACCTTGAGTTTCCAGACGCCCAGTCTGCTCCATGTGGGAGTTAGTGGGTGCCAGGGGCTGTGAAAGCGCCTCACTGAGAACTGGCAAACCGGCAACTGGCCTAGAAGAGGCTTTGTCGTTGGTTTTGGACCTTGGATGCCTATCCTTGTCCTTGTGTTTTTTGTAAACTCCGGTTGTCGACTGTCTCGTCGGCATTATATAATTAAATCTTCGGCCAAAGTAATGAAATGCAAAATCAAACCGACGCTTGATAGTGCGTTGGTTGAATCTAGCACAAAACCGACAGCTAGCAACTTTGTGATCAGGGCCTAGGCAAGGAATACAGTAAGAGTGAAAATCCTTACGAGGTATTTGCTTCCCACAAGAAATACAATTGTTAACTTTTTCTGATATCGGTCTGGAGCAAGAAAAAAAAGTTTCCCCAACAGGGTACTTAGCTTTAATGAAGACTCCGGTTCTGAAATTCAGATTTGAAAATCTCAGAGTCGCTGACCGGCACTTGTGAACTGCTTTTGCTTCGGGCACTGCGCGGCAAGAAAGACTGAAGAAAATGACGTTGGCTGTATCTTTTATACCCCTGGCGCACGGACGTCAGGGAAGAGGCGACCGCAACCGACGCCGGACCTAGACTTTGGAATTCTGGCCGACTGCGGGTAGCCTGCCAGCAGGATAACCCAAGAGTAATGACTGCAACAGTGAAACACGATGAACATCTGAAAATGACTGGCTCGCAACCGGAAGCATAGATGACTTCTCGATGCCCTGTCCATCTTGATATGGTAGTAAGCATCTTTGAGGTCGATGGAGCACATCCACACATCTTTCCCTAACAGAGGGAGTACTGACTGTAAGGTGACCATGCGGAACTTTGAACCTACATGTACAAAAGTCCATCGGCTGAGATCAAAGATAGGTCTCAGGTCCCCTGTTCTTTTCGGCACCAAAAAGAATCTGGAGCAAGTCCCTAATCCTACTTGGTCTGCGGGGCAGGCTGGATGGCTCTCTTTGAAAGCAACTTTTTTATTTCTAAAGTTGCAGAATCCCTTTGACCGGGGGAATGTCTGGAATTCTCTTGGTTGGCAGGAAAGGAGAAGAGAAGGGAATATGATAACCTCTGGAAATGACCTTTAAAACCCGCTCGTCTTGGGTGATGTTTTGCCAGGCTTCTGGGAATAAAGAAATGCGACCCCTGACCAGCTCCAGCGACGCACAGTCGGGCCTCCTTTCAGGAGCACTCGTAGGGAGAACCGCATAAGGAATCAAGGTCCCCCTGGTTACATGGGCCTCCTCTGCCTCTACGGCAGCGTCTACCTGAATTTCTACCCCATCCCCTGCCTCTGGAGGGGGAATCACTTTGTGTGTTCTGAAAAAACCTCTGCGACTTCCTGAACCACATGTTCCCACCCTTCTAGCTCTTGGGGTAAGGTCTAGAAGGCATGGAAAAATGGACTCCCATAGCAGACAGGGATTTTCCTTCCTGCTCACACCTAGTGAGAGAGTGTCCTTTACCTTGGTTCCAAACAACGATGAACCGTCAAATGGGGCATTGGTGAACGTAGACTTGAAGGACTCTGCAAAGTTACACAGGCACATTCAGGAGTGTCTCCTAAGAGCGACTCCAGAATCCACTGCCCTGCTCGCTCCATCGGCTGCATATGAAATCAGCCTCATGTAGGAGTTGGTAAGGGAATTTAGGGTAGACATCTGTGCATTGACCTTCTGTGCCATGGCATCACTTTTTGGGGAAAGGGCCCCCTTCCATGAAGGCCACTGTATTTCCCGGGGGGTTTGGCCCACCAATTAAAAAAAGTGGCCCAAGTTTAAGGGCAACAAGGGCCCAAAAAATTTTTTTTCCCCCAATTTAAAAAGGAAGGTTTAATTTTTCCCCCTAACCTTTTGGGCAAAAAAGGGGGGGGGTTTTTTTTTGGTTTTTTTGGCCCTTTTCCCTGGTCTGTAACAGTAGATGCTTGGTGGTGGCAGAAAGAGCCAGTCATCCAGGTACAGAAACACTTGGAATCCCTGACATCTCAAGTGAGCAGTTACCACTGCCATGCATTTGGTGAACACCCTGGGGACTGTAGTGAGACCAAGGGGCACGGCGCGAAAAGTACAGTTGTGTACCTACCATAAATGTAGATGTTAGAGTGTATTCACTGTTGCAGTCATTACTCTTGGGTTATCCTGCTGGCAGGCTATCCGCAGTCGGCCAGAATTCCAAAGTCTAGGTCTGGCGTCTGTTGCTGTCGCCTCTTCCCCGACGTCAGTGCACCAGGAGTATAAAAGATGCAGCTGATGCCATTTTCTTCAGGTTTTTCTTGCCCCAGATGTCAGGTGCCTCAAATAGGTAGGCTGAAAAATATATCAATAAGAAATGCATGCACAAAAATAACATTTCCTTGATCTACAAGCAAATATACCATAAAGGTTGTATAGGATAGAGAAGTGCAGATAAGTCCCAGCAAAGAAAAGGGGGGTGGTGGGTGGGTAACCGGGACTGCAGTAGTGAATACACTTGAACATCTACATTTATGGTAGGTACACAACTGTACTATGTTCATCGTGTTTCACTGTTGCAGTCATTACTCTTGGGTAGAATCCCAAAGCTGAAGATGGGTGGCTGGGCTAAATAGGATTAAGAGAGGCTATGAGGCCCTGCAGAACTGCAGTGGCGAAGCCTGCAATGGACTTGGAGTAGAAAGGCAAGTGGTAGTGCTTTGTAAAGGTGTGCACTGAACTCCAAGTTGCAGCCTCTAAGATTTCTTTGGTTGGTACTCCTCTGTGGAAGGCTGCTGAAGTGGCTGCTGCTCTGGTGGAATGACGCCTAATGACCTTAGGCACCGATTTGCCATGTCGAGAACAGCAGAAACGGATGCAATGGCCTATCCATTTAGAAATAGCCTTTCCTTAGTTGCTCAGTCTTTCTGAAAGACTTAGTTCTGTCCAAGTAGAAGCGTAACTGCCTGTGTATGTCCAAAGAATGCAGAATTTTCTCACCCTTGTTCTGTGGATTTGGGTAAAAGGTAGGCAAGTGAATGGTTTGATTGAGGGCCACACTGGACACTACCTTAGGCATAAATGTAGGGTTTGTCCTCAGAGAAACCCTGTCTGGATGAAAAATGATGAAAGGTTCCACAGCCATGAGTGCTTGTAACTCCGAGACTCACCTTGCAGAGGTTATGGCTTGGAGCAGAGCCATTTTCCAGGATAAGAATGTAATATCTGCTGTTGATGCTGGCTCAAAAGGAGGCAGTGTGAATTTTTCCAAAACATAATTGAGGTCCCAGGCCGAATTGGTGCTCTCCTTGGAGGCATAATGTTTTTGGCCCCTCTAAGGTACTGCCTCAGAGGATGAGAAAAGATAGGTGGTTCCGTATTGTAATGTGCAGAAATGGCAGAGGCATGAATCTTAATTGATGAGAAAGAAAGGCCTTCAGCATCTCAGTTAGGTATTGTAAAATCTGAGGAATATTTGGTACAGACATGTCAATGGTTCCAAGCACAGAATCTCTTCCATTTTTCTGCATAAGATTTTCTGGTATTGGGCCTCCTGGCCTCCAAGATAACATTCATAACAGCTTTTGAAAGAGGAGTTTTCTGAATGGCTACATTATCTGCCATGCTGCCAGATTTAAAGGTCCTGAGTTGGCTGTGCAGGATCCGATTGTTTTGTTGGGTCAGCAGGTGAGAAGTTTGAGGTAATATCCATGCTGGACCTTGAGACAAGCTCTTTAGGATTGGGTACCAGTGCTGGCGTGGCCAGTCTGGTGCAATCAGAATCATTTTTGGCTTCTCTGGGCGGCACAAGTGGTGCACCGGTTAACGTTGTCTCCTCACAGCAAGAGGTTCTCCGGTTCGATTCTCGGTTGGGGTGCCTTCTGTGTGGAGTTTGCATGTTCTCCCTGTATTCGCGTGGGTTTCCTCCGGTAATACTGCTCCCACATTCCAAAGACATGCATCTGGAGCATTTCTCCCCGGGCCTCCACTGAAAACAGGCTCTGTGGAACCTAGTCGGACATTCCCGGTCAACAAATGTAAAATAAAAAAAAATAAATAAAAACCTTTAGGAGTACTCTGGGAAGTAGCGGTATTGGGGGAAAAGCATAGACTGTTAGATTTTTCCAGCTGAATGATAGGGCATCCACTTTCCATGTTTGCTTGTGGTAAATCCTTGTGCAAAATCTCTGCAATTGACAGTTGTGAGGGGAGGCAAATAGATCTATGTCTGGGCATCCCCATTTCCTTATTATCATCCTGAAGACTTGTGGATCCAGTTTCCATTTGTGGGGATCCATGAGGTTTCTGCTCAGTTCATCTGCCAGAGT
Source organism: Protopterus annectens (assembly GCF_019279795.1). Taxonomy (NCBI): domain Eukaryota; kingdom Metazoa; phylum Chordata; order Ceratodontiformes; family Protopteridae; genus Protopterus; species Protopterus annectens. The sequence continues at coordinate 1,222,179,351 of NC_056744.1, forward strand.
ATTTGTTTTTCCTGGCAGGAATTGTGCTTGCAGGTGAACTTGAAGAGCCAATGCTGTGTCCCATAAGGTCATTGCTTATCTGCAGAGGGGGTAGGAATGAGTACCTCCCTGCTTGTTTATGTACCACATGACCGTAGTGTTGTCTGTCTTCATCAGTAATTGTCCTGGATGAAGCAGGTCCTTGAAAGCTGTCAGGGCATTTTGAACAGCTAGCATCTCTCTTTTTGATTGATGTAAAGATGCATCTGGTTGGCAGGCCATGTGCCCGGAATACATTTTCCTGCCATATGGGCCCCCCAGGCATAATCTGATGCATTCGTTGTCAGTGTCTATCTGGCTGTGGGTAAACAATGGCAGACCCTTGTTGTGGTGACAGGCTTCTGCCCACCATCGAAACTCCTGTTGTAGGTAAGGAATGAATGCAATTACTGTCTCCAGGCTGTGGCAATGCTGAGTCCAAACACTTTTCAGTCTGGCATATGGAATTAGTAGAATGCAGGATGCCATGAAACCAAAGGCCTGCAGGATTTTCCCTGCAGATAAGTGAGTTTTTGTTGCCAATTTCTTGAAGTAAGTAGTCCATTGTTTTTGCTCGTCTGGCGTGAGATAAGCCATCTGGGCAGTTGTATTTAAGCTTGCACCCAGGAATATTATCTCTTGAGAGGGCACTAGTTTTGATTTCTTTTCGTTTACTGTGTACCCTAGGCCAATTAGTAAGCTTTTTACAAACGCCAGATGCTTTAGAAGAGTGTCTTTAGGCAGTCGTCCAAGTAGGGATATATTTGAATTCCTTTTTGTCTGCAAAACGCAATTACTGGTGCCAGGCATTTCCAGAAACTTATTTAGTATAGACAGTTCCAGAATTGGTCTCCAGATTATGTCCTTCCTGGATACTAGGAAAAGTCTGGAGTAAAATCCTTGCCCCTGCTCTCGTTGTGGTACTTGCTGAATGGCCCTCATGTCCATGAGGGCTGTAATTTGTTTTTGTGCCTCTGCCCACTGATTGTGTGGCAGGTCTGGCATACCCTTTGACCTTGGTAGATTGTGAAAATGGAACCTGTAGCCTTGGAACACTATGTTCAGAACCCATTGCTAGGTTAGGAGGCTGTCAAAAGGAACTGCTTGGAACTGGTAGAGGAAAGTCATTGGGACTGTTTCCTGTAAGGCTGTGATTTGTCTTCTCCACCTTTGGAGGTAGGAGCACCCCATTGTTTAGGGCTGTATGAACCTTGGGGCTGAGATCTGCCTCTGGGATGCCTGCTCTTTGTGGTCTGTCTGAGACTGGAAAGGACCAATTTTTAGAAGGCCAGTTCCTGCTAAACCTGGGTGGCTGTACCTGTAAGAAATCTTTGACAGTCTGCATGGATTTTGCTTTATCCTCCATTTTTTTCAACACCTCTTCTGCTTTAGAACCAAACAAAGTATCATGCTGTAATGGTGCATCTAATAATTTTGCTTTAACATGATCATGCAGATTTTGTTCCTTTAACAAAGCATGCCTTCTAATAACAGAACCTGTAACAGCGGCCCTGCAAGAGGCCTCCAGTGAATCATAACCACATTGCAAAGTATGCTTTCCTACTTGTTCAGTTGCATGCAATAAATCCTGCAATTCCTTGTTCTCTGAACAATCACTATTTGTCAACATTTTCTTTTTAAGTAGTGACATTAAATATTGCTGATATTTAAGCATATGAAATTGACAATTTAAAGCCCTTACAGCCAGGGTGGCAGAAGTGTAAACTTTTTTCCCCCCATCTGTCTAGGGCCCCAGAATCCCTATCAGAGGGGACAGGGTTTTTTTGCAGTGGAAGCTTTAACCCCCTTGGGACCCTGAGGTATAGTTTCTGGGTCAGCAGCGGGGTTTTTATATAGGAATTTATGAGAATCTGGGACCCTGTAGTATCTGCCTGGCTTAGCAGGTGCAGGGGGTAAAGAGTCAGGGGACAGTCCGGACGGTGAAAATACATCTACAATGTCTAGGACAGGTGGAATAGCAAGGGGTCTGTGCTGAGGAAGAAGCAGGAAGTCTCTGAGCCTTTTCTTAGACTCAGAATAGTCTTGGCTCTCCCAGTGGAAATGCTCCCTCATAGTATGCAGTGTTTCCCCAAAGGAATAGTCCTCAGGAGGAGAGGCTGAAGGAATGGATTCTTCAGCATCAGAATCCTCATAGGGAAGCATGGAGTAATCCTGTTCAGGAGAGGAATCAGAGGAAATAGATACCTGATCAGAAGAATCATACTCGGTCTCTTGCCTAGGCCTCTTATCAGGAAGGGGATGGGAGCCCTTGATCAAAGTAATTAGGTCTTCGGCCATTTAGAGCATCTGTTTTTAGGCATGGAAGTCTGAATAGGAGAATGCTGTACTTGTTTGTCTTTACAGCTGCTTTAGTCTTTGAAGCTGAGGATGGCTTAACATATAATTGTGTAGGTCTGAAGACACCCTCAGAAGCCGATGCCTGCTCAGCGGCTCCGGACCCATCTAAGGGATTGATTTCAGAGTGTCCAATACCTTGAGTTTCCAGAGGCCCAGTCTGCTCCACGTGGAAGTTAGTAGCGGGTTCCAGGGGCTGCGAAAGCGCCTCACTGAGAACTGGTGAACCGGCAACTGGCCTAGAAGAGGCTTTGTCATTGGTTTTGGACCTCGGATGCCTGTCCTTGTGTTTTTTGTAAACTCCGGTTGTCAACTGTTCTGTCGGCATTATATAATTAAATCTTCGGCCAAAGTAATGAAATGCAAAATCAAACCGACGCTTGATAGTGCGTTGGTTGAATCTAGCACAAAACCGACAGCTAGCAACGCTGTGATCAGGGCCTAGGCAAGGAATACAGTAAGAGTGAAAATCCTTACGAGGTATTTGCTTCCCACAAGAAATACAATTGTTAACTTTTTCTGATATCGGTCTGGAGCAAGAAAAAAAGTTTCCCCAACAGGGTACTTAGCTTTAATGAAGACTCCGGTTCTGAAATTCAGATTTGAAAATCTCAGGAGTCGGCTGACCGGCACTTGTGAACTGCTTTTGCTTCGGGCACCGCGCGGCAAGAAAGACTGAAGAAAATGACGTTGGCTGTATCTTTTATACCCCTGGCGCACTGACGTCAGGGAAGAGGCGACAGCAACAGACGCCGGACCTAGACTTTGGAATTCTGGCCGACTGCGGGTAGCCTGCCAGCAGGATAACCCAAGAGTAATGACTGCAACAGTGAAACACTATGAACATCTGAAAATGACTGGCTCCCAGCCGGAAGCATAGATGACTTCTCGATGCCCTGTCCATCTTGATATGGTAGTAAGCATCTTTGAGGTCGATGGAGCACATCCACACCTTTCCCTAACAGAGGGAGTACTGACTGTAAGGTGACCATGCGGAACTTTGAACCTACATGTACAAAAGTCCATCAGCTGAGATCAAAGATAGGTCTCAGGTCCCCTGTTCTTTTCGGCACCAAAAAGAATCTGGAGCAAGTCCCTAATCCTACTTGGTCTGCGGGGCAGGCTGGATGGCTCTCTTTGAAAGCAACTTTTTTATTTCTAAAGTTGCAGAATCCCTTTGACCGGTGGAATGTCTGGAATTCTCTTGGTTGGCAGGAAAGGAGAAGAGAAGGGAATATGATAACCTCTGGAAATGATCTTTAAAACCCACTCATCTTGGGTGATGTTTTGCCAGGCTTCTGGGAATAAAGAAATGCGACCCCTGACCAGCTCCAGCGATGCACAGTCGGGCCTCCTTTCAGGAGCACTCGTAGGGAGAACCGCATAAGGAATCAAGGTCCCCCTGGTTACGTGGGCGTCCTCTGCCTCTACGGCGGCGTCTGCCTGAATTTCTACCCCATCCCCTGCCTCTGGAAGGGGAATCACTTTGTGTGTTCTGAAAAAACCTCTGCGACTTCCTGAACCACATTTTCCCACCCTTCTAGCTCTTGGGGTAAGGTCTAGAAGGCATGGAAAAATGGACTCCCATAGCAGACAGGGTTTTTCCTTCCTGCTCACACCTAGTGAGAGTGAGTGTCCTTTACCTTGGTTCCAAACAACGATGAACCGTCAAATGGGGCATTGGTGAACGCAGACTTGAAGGACTCCGCAAAGTTACACAGGCACATTCAGGAGTGTCTCCTAAGAGCGACTCCAGAACCCGCTGCCCTGCTCGCTCCATCGGCTGCATATGAGATCAGCCTCATGTAGGAGTTGGTAAAGGAATTTAGGGTAGACATCTGTGCATTGACCTTCTGTGCCATGGCATCAGAAACTTTACCCTGTAGAGAATCTCCTAGCTCTTTTAGGAGCTCTCTGGAGCCTTATAAAATGCATCAAGTAGTTCAGCGACTGCAGAGTAAAGGCCGCTGAGGTAAACACATGCTTCCCATACCTGTCCATGGCCTGGGACTCCTTGTTAGGCGGATGGAGGGTAGACGAAGTTTCAGCAAGTTCCTTCTTGGTGGCTGCTGCCACCACCATGGCATCTACTGGAACGCCTTTCATCAGATATTCCTTGTCTGTGGGAGCGGACAAAAACTTATTGGGTCTCCTAGGGACCAGTTTCACAGGTGTCAGGAGTTTCCCACACCTTTTGGCAGACTAGATCTAGTAGCTCATTGAAAGGGGGAAGACACCCAAAAGGCAGAAGGTTGAGACCCAAAAGCCTTCAGGAACACCGACTCCTCATCAGAAGGGAATTTGGAGGGCCAGCCACCTCTCTGCTTCAAGATCTCCAGGATATCTGAAAAAGAGATATCTTCAGAAGACGACTTGGGGGGCCCCTCTGACTCCTTGAGGTTGGTGTCTGACATGAGAGACTCATCCGGGGAGTCAAAGCGATTCCTCTTACACAAACTCTTTCTGGCAAGCTCTTCAGGAAAAAACTCTGGGGAAACGTCAGAAAGTTGGGGACCACTCATGGAGGTATCCTGAGGCCTTTGGTCTCCTCTGTCCATGGATAGAGGGTGATTTGAAACTGACACCAGTGCTGGAGGAGGCAGAGTGTTGGTGCCATAGGATGCAGCTGACGACCTGGCCAGCAAGCTCCTCATAACCTTGAAGGCAGATCCCCCTGGCTCAGAAGGTCAACTAACAGTAGAGGTAGTAGCCCTCGGTGCTGAGGAGATGAGGTCCGAAGCAGATGTCGGGTCCAAGCTCACCAGAGCCACAGCACCGAGAGGAAGGCTCGGAACTGATGAAGATCGATCCGGGCCTCCCCCCTTGGGTCCAACCGGGGAACTGTGGACCATCGACCCCGTGGATGGAACAGACTATGTCGGAGCAGAAATTGGAATTGAGAGGCCAAGCGAAGCTACTGGAACCGACGTAATGGCACCAGATGGAACCGACAACTCTGGCTCAGAGTGCAGAGAAAGGCTTGGCGGAGGAACAACAAAAGATGAAGGGGCCATGGTCTCCGGTGCCGACTGGGTCGGAGCCAAACTTAAATTTGGCCAGCACCGATGACTGAAGCAGTTTCTTCACGACTATCAATGTCCTCATCGGAAAGGGACCTAGAGTACCTGGGGGATATAGTTGGAGATCTGGATCTCCCTACAGAGGGAGACTAACGTGAAGGAGAACCCTGGTTGAACAACTGGAGACTGGCTCTGAACCAAATTATCCGTGACCGGCTCCGAAAGGCTGGAAGCAGATACAGACTTAGTCAATACACCACCTTTTGTTGGCACTGAAGCCAATGAAGCCGAAGAAGCTGTTCTAACTACTTTCTCTGGCGGCTCCGAAGAAACAGACTGAGCCAGATAATGCTTCTTAGCCGTCTTTTTGTCTTTTAGCTGGAGAGGATATGGCACTGGAAGACTTAGCCAAGTCTTCCTCGAAGAAGTGTTTAAGCAGTCCTTTCAGGACAAGCTTGTTCTTCCTCTCCTGTAGCACGCGGGGACTGAAGGAATTACAAAACAAGTAGGACTCTTGGAGGTGAATAGCCCCCCAAGCAGTACACGCACACAGAGTGCCCATCAGTCAAAGACACTTTATTGTTTCATTCAATACACTTCTTAAAGCCCGAAGGCCTGTGTTCCTTAGAATCCTTAGACATGCTGTATAAGGAGTACACACACACACACACACACACACACACACACACACACACACACACACAAGCTGCAAAACCACACGTACACACAAAAAAACCTAACTGAACCCAGTGTGGGAAACTACAGCCTCTAACTAAAATGGCCTAGTAACCGATGGGAACAAAGAACTACAGGGAGGAATAGATCCTCTAATTTAAAATGGGCCTAGCCCGGGGAAAATAAAAGCAGGATAACACCACTATCAAATGACAAAGACACCAAAAAGTTGCAAGTAACAGAAGCACAACTCTGAGACCACACAGAAAACAATGGGGAGGACTAGGTCGTCTAACTGAAATGGGCCTAGCCCGTGGGAAGAAAGGGAGTGGACGGGATACCAAAAAACGGCCAACAAAAAGGCCACACAACCAGCCTAGAGAGACACACACAGTAGCTATGAAAATAGCCTTTTTAGATGAATATACAAACATTTTAGAAAAAAAGTATCCTTAGCCACGGCCAAAAGTGAGACCACGTCTGAGCAAACGAGATCTGGGGAATGGGCCGGTTGCATGATGGGATACCTGTTAGCCACAAGCCAATTGAAGACTTCGAGCTAGAGTATGGCCGAGTCGGAGCAGAGGTTCGGCTCCAAACCCAGGAGTAAGAATGAAGGCGAGATTGGACTACATAACAGCTTTCATTAAGTTCAGATCTGATGAGGTCAGTAGACACGTATGCAGTTCTACAACTGCAGATCCATACATGTAATCAATTTCAAGGAAGCCCATACCACTTTAAGAGCAAGGAATACATAATTTTGGTATATACTGATTTTTATATCATGTAGTAAGTGTGAATCATTTTTCTTGTTTTCCTGTTCAACTGACCCAATTTCTTTGGCAGCCAGTCATCCCAAAACCAAGTCAGAACAGGAAGAATTGGTTTATAGCTTGGACTTTAATAGTCTTCTGAAGTATTCCTTACGGAGCTTTATTCGCATTTGTTCATGTAGTTCATCAATTCTCAAACATTTATACACCGCTTCCTGCTGAAGCTCCTTTACATCACATTCCTGTCCCAGAGTGATATTTTCTTGATACTGCAATTTTCCTGCTTTAAACGTTGCTTTTGCACATTTATCAAGACCAAATTACATCCTTGTATCACCTGAGAAAGTTTTAACCACTTGCCATTGTGCTTTCAACTTCTCATCTGATGAACTACACATTAAGTCCTCCACAAAAAGCAGATAAGAAGTCTTTAAGCAAGGTCATTTTCTATAACCAAATTGTAACTCTGACCTAATTTGTTAAGTAAACAGCTTAACGGGTTAAGGGCAAGAAATAAAAAAAACAGAATCAATGACAAAGTATCATCCTGGAATACCACCCCCTTTGACTTGTTATCCCTGGGATAATAATTTGCCCTTAGTCATGGCTTAACTGCAAAGTGTTTACTATGACCAAGAAACTGTGGCAATGTAATTGATCACTGTAGAATGCATCTTGTACAACATGAGCACTCCTTTATCCATGAAAGTGGGATGCCATCAAATGCTTTTCTGTCATCAAATCATACCATACTTAGGTTCTTTCCCTTTTACAATTCTCTATTATGGCTTTATTAGCAACAAATGATCCTTTGTTCCATACGAATTTCTTGTCATACCCTTTTGTTCTTACTGCCATGACAGAGTTTATTTTACTAAAATGACTACAAACTCTGGTTGCATCAATGCCAGTATACAGTCTGTAGATTAAAAACATTGATCTACAGTTGTTTAGATGGCTTACAGGTTCACTTTTAAGGAGTATCATTTTCTTTTCTGTTAACCAGGTTGGTGTCTTTTCGGATGCTCATACAAGTAGTTCTTACTCAAGGCTAAACCTTTGTGTAAATATGTTAGCTAAAAGTTAGGTACTGCATCTGGTCCTGGGGTTTTCCAATATAGAGCTTTTCTTAACTTAGTTTCAGTTTCTCTGGCTGTTACTTAATCCTATTTCATATCCTGTACATTTGAACTCCTTACATTTTTTTTTATTTTTCTACCCATTCAGTATCTTTATTGTCCACAGAGTCTTAATAAATATTTCTCCAAAATGTGGCTATTTCTTTTGCTGGTGATGTTTCATTTCTTTTTTGCTTCGTTTCCCAGTTCTCTAGAAAACTGTTTTGGGTCATCAATGAATTGCTTATTTTGTACTCTTCCTTTACATTTATCTGTATGAGGTTTTCTACCTATATAAGTTTTTCTGCCTATGCAGATATCTTTAGTTTATTTGTAATATTGTATGATAGATCCTGGTCTGTAATATTGTAGGATAGATCCTGGTCTGTTTTGATATGATGCATTGCTTTTAATGAGGCTATCTTTTCCAGTATTTTTGTTGATCTATTCCCTCTTCTATATTCTTCTAATATAGACACTAATTGGTTTATAAGTTATTTATGAGTCAATAAGCTCTTCTAACTAGAAGTTATGTTTAAATCACTAGTTCAGTCAGTAAACCTCACACAATTGTACCAGGCTTCACTACATTTACAAGTTGCACCACAAACAAAACAGAATGCATCAGTCCCCCCCCCCCCCCCGAGCCATTCAATGCCACTTCAATATTAGCCACTAGCCATGGCGTTATTATTTATGGGTACAAAAAAAAGTTATGTACTCACTACAACATTCCATGTTTGTTGTCCATCTCGCCATTCACTCTTACTTGGATGGGTTTGGAGCCGAGGCGGCCTAATACACAGCTGGAAGTCTCAAACTTGGCTCATGGCAAGGCAGGTATCCCATGATACAGTGCTGCATCTCTCCAGATCCTCCAGATCTTGTTTGCTGATAACAGTACTAATGAGTAATATATTGGTATGACCCCGTGTCAAGGACAAAACAGAGAGTGTCAAAGGAGCTCATGTATAAGAGGACCGATCACCACCAGGTCCTCTAGGAGTCCTTGGAAAGATGGGTGTGTGTGTGTGTGTGTGTGTGTGTGTGTGTGTGTGTGTGTGTGTGTGTGTGTGTGTGTGTGTAACAATGAATGGCAAGATAGACAACAAACTTGTAACGTTATGGTGAGTGCATTTATTTATTTACATTTGTTTACCAGGAAATTCTGACTGAATGCAGGTCCTTTTTCAGTAGATGCCCAGGGAGAAAAGCTCCACATCATGTACATGATAAACAGAAATACAAAGTTGCAGCAATAGTAAACAACATTACAGGTGGTTGGCTTTAATACAAAAACAAGATATTGATTATCAACAGTATATACAGTAAATGTTGCAAGTTAAGATAACGTTTATAATATTAGTAACAATATATACAGTAAATGTTGCAAGTTAAGATAACGTTTATAATATTAGTAACAAAGTTGTCAGACAAGACTTTACAACTAGCTAATTCTGACTGTGGTTAGTAGTGGCGGTAGTATAGTTGGGTTAAGAGTCTAGGTGGGGGGATCAGTCTGCATTATAACAAGGACAAAACCAGTGCAAACCTAAGTGGAATTTGAGCACAGTCTTGAAAAGGCTGCTGGAAGGTAGCATAGTTATAGAGGGTGACAGATTGTTCCAAAGTTTAGATATGGTACATGAAAATATGGCTTCTCCTGCTGAGTTCTTGGGTTTGATAACAGTGAGTTGATTTTTGGTGCTTGATCTTAGGGACCTAGTGGAGTGATATGGTTGGAGAAGGGTTTGAAGGGAAGGGATGTTATGGGGGTGGTTAGTAAGTTTATGAGCGAGGGTGAGTTGATTGAAGTGAAGGAGTTGTGGGAGTTTTAGCCAGTTTAGTTCTTTAAGGGAGATGCAATGATGGCTGCTGTAGGAAGTTTCAGTGGCAAATTTAGCAATTTGGTTGCAACAAGCATCCAGCTTGTGTAGGTGTCTGTCTAAGGTTGGTACATAACTTCTTTAGGTTATGTTGTCCTATTTCACCTCGATTCTTACTTTGATGGGACAGCGTCCCTAGCACCTTTTTCCCGGGTGGCTCACGAGTGTACACCTTTGAGCACAGTGGAACCAAAGGAGGCCCTGTCCCTGGTGGCCAAATCCACTTTGTGATGAGTGATAAACATATGAGGATTGGACCATGTAGCTGCAGCACAAATACTGTCCATAGACATTCTGGCCTGGAAAGCAGAGGATGTAGCTAATGCTCTGGTTGAGTGACCTCTAATTCTGAATGGTAACTTTCTATTATTGGAGGTGTAGATAAAGGTGATACAGTTTGAAAGGGTGACCTTAGACAATGGCATACCTTTTTTTTGCCTCAGAGAAGGAGATGAATAATTGATCAGATTTCCTGAAATCTTTAGTTCTATGCAAATAGAATCTGAGCTGCCTATGATTGTCCAATTGGTGGAGTTTATACTCTGCCTTGTTACTATGATTGGGGAAAAACACCAGGAGCTCAATGGACTGATTGATATTGGATTGAGAGCAACCTTGGGTATAAAGGTGGATTAGTTCGTAGTGATAACTTATCCTTATGAAAGATCAGATATGGAGGTCTGATTGACAGTTCTTGCAACTCAAACTCTTCTGGCAGATGTTACAGCTACTAGAAAGATGGTCTTCCAGGAAAGTAATTTGAGGTCACAAGATGAAGAGGGCTCGAACGGTGGCAGGGTTAGTTGAGCTAGGACAAAATTTAAATCCCAAGGAGAAAGTGGTTCTTTAAAAGGAGGTCTCAATAAGGAAGTGCCTTTTAAAAATGCTTTACACAACTCGTGTGACATTAGGTTAGGAGTATGGTCACCAATGTGGAAATTCAAAATTGCAGCCAGCTGAACTCTTAATTGCTGCAGCCAAAGCTTGCTGGAAGAGTTCTGCAAGAAATTCTAAAATGGACTGAAGAGGTGCAGAAAAAGGGTCAATGTTTCTAGTTTGCACCCAGCGGCAGAATCTTTTCCATTTACTAGTATATAGTTTTCTAGTAGAATCTTTATGAGAGGACATCAATATTTGTTTAACTGATGGAGTGAAGTTTTGAAGCCTGACTAAGTTGGGAAGTGGAGCAGCCATGCCATCAAGTTGAGGGTGTGGAGAGAAGGATGAAGTGTTCCTGACATATGTGTCAGAAGGTCTGGAACTGGGTCCAGGACCCACGGATTCTCCTGTAGTTGAGGCCAGGGGAAGGGGAACCAAATCTGACAAGGCCAATATGGAGCAATGAGAATCAGCCTGCTTCCCAAGGATTTTGCTTTCTGGATGACTTTAGGTATGAGGGGAAACGAGGGGAAGGCATAAAAACTTCTAGAGGGCCAATCGTGAACAAGTGTCTCTTCTCAGGGTCTCCCCTGGAGGGGGAATTAGGGCAAAGTAGCTACTGCACTTGGCATTCAAGAAGTGGCAAAAAGATTGCAGCAAGGCTGGCCCCATTTCTGGAAAATCACTTCAGTTATGTTCTGGCCAGGCTGGCCCCATTTCTGGAAAATCACTTCAGTTATGTTGTGGTTCAGAGGCCACTTGTGAAGCATTAATATTGTCCTGCTGAGCTTGTCCACTATCATGGTGGATTTCCCCTGGGATGTGCATTGCTACTAGAAAGCGTTGGGAAAATATTGCCCATTGCCAAACTCTCAGAGCCTCTCAACAAAGTGGGTATGATCTGGCTCCTCCTGGTTTATGTACCATGCCACCAACATACTGTCTGACTATATTGCAATCGTCCCTAGTGGAAGAGAGTCATGGAGTGCTTGCAACACCAGAAGCACTGCTCTCATCCCTAGAACACTGAATGCAAGTGGGCTTCGTGGTCTTTCCATATACCTTCGACTGTCCTTCCCAGATAATGACCCCCACCCTATCTGGGAAGCATCTGTGGTCACTGTAGCAACAGGTTGTTGTGGAATAAAGGGTCTCCCGATAGTCACATGGTTGGACTGAGTCCACCACCGTAGATCCTTCTAGCAGGACTCCATTATTCTGATCAGATGGGACACAGGAGGTTCTTGAAGTGACCACTGGGAAAACAGGAGCCATTGAAGGATCCTCATATGCATCCTGGCAAGAGGAACTAGGAGTTATGGTTGAAGCCAGTGTCCCTAGAAGTTTCAGAACTTCCTTTGCCTTTACCTTGTCCTTTGGAAGAAGGTGAAGTATTTGCTGTCCGAGGGCTGCAATTCTGTCGGCTGGAAGACGTGCCATCATAGAAACAGTGTCTAGGTTTGCGGCTATGCAGGTAATATGTTGACTGGGCAACAAGGCAGATTTTTGTAAATTGACTGTTATGCTTAGCTGAGCACAAATTTCCAGTGTCATGTCCCTGGCCTGTTGGAGTAGATGCTTGGTGGTGGCAGTTAGGAGCCAGTCATCTAGATATGGAAACACCTGGAATCAAAGACGTCTCAAGTGAGCTGTTACTACTGCCATTCATTTGGTGAACACTCTGGGAGCTGTAATGAGACCAAAGGGGAGAGCTCGGAACTGATAATGACTGGCTCCCAGCCAGAAGCGCAAGTGACTCCTTAATGCTCTGTCCATTTTTATGTGGTAGTATACATCTTGGAGGTCTACTGAGCACATCCAATCATCTTTCCCTAAGAAGGGAAGTACAGACTGCAGTGTCACCATTTGGAACTTTGACTTTTTGACAGATTCATTCAATTTGCTGAGATCCAATATGGATCTCCTATCCTGTTCTTTTTGGCACCAAAAAGAATCTGGAGTAAGTTCCGAATCCTATTTGGTCTGCGGGGACTTTTTGGATGACTCTTTTGTCCAGCAACTTTTGGATTTCTATAGTTGCTTGCTCCCTTAGATTGGGTGGAACATCTGGGATTGTTCTGATCCGTTGGGCAGGATGGCAAAAAAGGAATGGAATATCCTCTGGATATTATGCTTTGTATCCACTTGTATTTTGTGATACTTTGCCAGGGTTCTAGGTACAAAGATAAATGCCCGCAAACTGCCTCCAGAGTAGAGCAGATGGACCTCCTTTCAGGACAGCTGATAGGGGCATCCGCAAATGAATCACAGTCACCCTGGTTTTGCAGACCCCTCGCCGCATCTAGGACGTCTAACACTGTTGCCCCCCCCCCCCTGCCCCTGGGGAAGGATTCACCCAGTGTGTCTTGGAATGCTCCCTGGGATATTTTGAACCACATTTTTCCACTCTTCTTGGTGGCTGCTGCCACCACCATTGCATCTACAGGCACACCTTTTGTAAGAAAATCTTTTCCAGTGGGGGCTGACAAAAACTTGTTTGGCCTACAAGGTTCTGGTTCCATACTGTCAAGTGACTCTCATGCCTATCGACCAAGTCCATTAGCTCATCGAAAGGCAGAGACACCCAGAAGGCTGAAGGTTGAGATTCAAAAGCCTTCAGGTACACAGACTCCTCATTAGAAAGGTTGATGGTTTTCCAGCCACCTCTCTGCTTTAGGATCTCAAGGATATCTGCAAATGAGATATCTTCAGAGGACGACTGTGGGGACCCTTCTGACTCCTCGAGGTCATTGTCAGAGAGGACAGACTCATTAGGGAAGTCTATATGCTTCCTCTTGTATGTCCTCTTTCGTGGGGGCTCCTTAGAAGGGTATTCTGGAGAGGACTTGGAAGAGAGGGGTTCACCCAATGGGGGTTCCTGAGGCTCTAAATCTCTGCTGTCCTGTGGATGGGGTGGTGCAGAGACAGTAGCCGGTGCCTTGGGGAACAAATGCCAGTATCCTTGTGTAGAGCTGTTGAGGGGGGCAGCACACTCCTCATTGGCTCAAAACCAAAACCCACTGGTTCCGAGGATATCTCTGGCTCTGAGGAGACTGTGGACACCCCGGCCTCAGAGAGACCGGCTCCGAGGCTGATGTAAAAGATGAACTCACCCGAGCCGACCCACCGAGGGGAAGGCTCGGAACCCAAGTTTGGTTCCAAGCATCCCCCGGGGCCGACCGCACTGAGGGGAAGGCTCGGAACCAAAGTTTGGTTCCAAGCATCCCCCGGGGCCGACCGGAAAACTTCGGCTCCCGGACACCTCGGATGGCACCGAGAGCGTCGGACCAGATATCTGTTTGGTAACCCCGAAGGGGGGCCTGGAACCAACGGGTCTACAGCAAGTGGTACTTGGCACTCATCTTTGAAGAGCCAGCATGGCTCAGAGGAGGAACGGCAGTGGATTTAGCAGTCTTAGAAGGCTCCAAAACCTTTTGGGACGGAGCAGAGAACAATTTTGCTAGTGCCAGCGACTTCAAAAGTCTGCGCACCACCCACTCCATGGCATCAGATAGGCTCCTAGACGACCTGGAGGATATAGTTGGCGAATGAGATCTCTCCAAAATGGGAGATCTCAAGGTAAGGGAGACCGGTGGAATATCAATGGACCGGCTCAGAGACACTGTTTCTTTCGGCTCCGAAGACCTTGGAGCCAAAGAACCAGGTTTGTCAATATTAATCTCAGTCAGTTCTGAAGCCTGTGGAGCCGAGGAGGTTGATGGCTGCGAAATTTTAGACACATTTTTCAGGGGGCTCTGATTTAGACACATTTTTCAGGGGGCTCTGACTGAGGCGAAGAGACAGAAGATGGCCTTTTAGTTGGTTTGTCTCTCTCAAAAGAAGAAGAGGATGAAGAAGCACTCTGTACAGCTTCCTCAAAGGTCGGTTTCAAGAGCCCTTTGACAATCAATTTGTTTTTCCTCTCCTGCAACATACGTGCGCTAAAGGAGTGGCAGAAAGTGCAATTTTCCTGGAGATGGATATTTCCTAAACAGACACAAATGCCATGTCTGTCTGTAATAGACATTTTCTGGGTGGAATTTTGAAAAAGGTCCTATAAGAATAACAAGCACTAAGTAAACTCACACCACTTCCAGAAATATAAAACATACTCATTTAACAAACACAGCACATCTAAGGAATATAATTAGAACTAGCTTTGCTCAGACTAAAACGAGCACTAGGACCTCTAAATTTAAAGGGACCTAGAAAGGTATGATAAATGGAGAGATAAAATACACGAACAATGCCAACACTACTAGCCCTCTAAAACGGGCAATTAGCTCTAATTTAAATGAGCTAATGAACTAAGCTAAATTAAGTGACTAGAAAACAACACACAATACTACAGGTAGTTTTTAAAGCACCACTACAGTAAATAACTATGGGATACAAGTACAGGCCTGCGAAAACAACAACGGCCAAGCAAAAGCACACAACGGAAAAAAAGAGATTAAACTAAGCTACACGCTAAAGCTAAAGTTTCACAGCAAACTAACTAAAGTGTAAATCTTAACTAGTTTAAACTAATAGAATGCAAAAGACAAAAAAATTAGGCACGGCCAAAAAGAGAACATCCCACCTCGTAAAGCGGCAAACGAGATCTGGAGAGTTGCACCACTGCATCAAGGGATACCTACCTTGCCTTTGGCCAAGTTTGAGACTTCCAGCTGTGTATTCGGCCGAGTTGGCACAACCCATCCATGTAAGAATGAAGGCAAGATAGGACAACATAACATCATACATCAAAAAATGTACGTCTTCTGTGACTCACCCACATTTGCCAACAGTGAATAGACAGTCCACCCCAACACAAGACGGGTTCTGTTAATGTGGTTGAGCATCTCCATTGAAAAATAATTTCTCCTCATGTAAAATAAAGTTCAAATTTTCACATACAGCTGCCCTCTCCATTTACAATAATCTGATCTATCCAGCTAGTCAGTAAAAAGTGTTACTAAATCAATTACTAAATAGCCCAATGGACCCAAGTAGGAAACAAAATATATGAACACGTAAATACATTAAAAATATCACATATTGGCTCATTTGCCAGCTCAATCAGTGACCATCTACAACCTATGCTGTCAGAAACTATGCCAACATATACAAACAGGTGTGCAATATAAAATACTTTTCAAGTAACCATCTCCACAATCAAACTCAACTAGAATATCCTAAAGGCCATGGCACTAGAAGATGCTGTAACTCCTTTCAAGAATGCATTTCTAAACAACCACTCAGAACTAAGAGTCAGGTCAAACCCCACAACCTGACTAACAAAAGGCAACAAGCAATTACTTCAGAGAGACAACGCATCCAAAAACAAAACCCAATCCAACTACCAAACACTTTAGATACTTAAGAAATCTTGCAAATAAAGTTACAAACCACAAAAATCCTATTTCCCCAACCTTTAGTCAACACACCAAAACAATCCCAAGCTATTATGATCCTCCATAAACAAACTACTACACCCTGGCCATAAAGAAATGCAAAGAAAAACAATCTTAAGCAAATGCACAGGGCCTCTATTAATGTTCTCCTTTTCCTATAGTCATAGCATTAACATATTAAAGTTAATAATGTATGCAAAAACATATATGTAACCATGATTAAAATATTATATACAATGTGGAAAATGAAAATGTACTATATACTGAGCTGCTGACCATGTATGTGAATACTGGAGCTCTTCTACCAAAGTCTTTGCTGAAAAAGGGTATCTATCACAGTCAGAAATTCCTGGTCAACAAAGAGAGACACAGATAGATAAATATATACATACATAAATTTCCTTTGTTACAGCCATTTGCTCCCCCAATATTTCTGATAGAGTAGTCGGCAAGAAATTTTTAAAATCTAAAAAGAAAACCACAAGTGATGATGGAGCACTATATCACACAAAATGAACTTTAATCCACTGGTTTAGCGCTTTCAGCCCAAAAATTTAGGCCTTCATCAGAACAAAGTGTTAAAAAAACTGTCTCATTTTTATACCATCATCAGTACATATCACATCAATCAAATCTCATTTTACTTAAACTTAATGTAAAAACTGTTTAAAATGTGTTTAAATAAAAATGCATTTTAAATAAAGCATACATTTCTAACAAACATATAAACTATTTAGATTTTAGAGAGTTTAAATGGCAGGTTTGATTAGATGCACGCAGGGCATCAGGGCTTAACAATGGTGTCAACTATAAAGCTGTGTTGAAAAGAAAAGCTTATTATAACAAATGCAAATAGTTTATATGTTTGTTAGAAATGTATACTTTATTTAAAATGCATTTTTATTTAAACACATTTTAAACAGTATACGAAAAGGCACAACAAACTTTTTAAGACAAAGAAGACAAGTCCCAGACGCAGCAGCTTCCACACTGAGGTTTAATAAATTCAACACAACTATCACTTAAAGCACTTTTCATCTGCTATCAATGCAGACTTCATCAGAAGTGATAAAATCAAGTTGCTAGAACATTTAAATAATTGCAGACACTAACCACCACAAGACAAGTATTTAACTATTTAAAGGTACACTATCAAACATGAATACAGATGAATCTAAATACAAAATGCATTACTTCTAGTTACTTTTAAAAGGCAAGATCATATAAACACATAAAAACAAGGCAAATTACTTGTCTTCTTTGTCTTTAAGACATTTTTAAACAGTTTTTACATTAAGTTTAAGTAACATGAAATTTGATTGGTGTGATGCGTACTGATGACGGTATAAAAACGAAACAGTTTAACACTTTGTTCTGATGAAGGCCTAATTCTTGGGCTGAAAGCTCTAAACCAATGGATTAAAGTTTATTTTGTGTGATATAGTGCTCCATCATCACTTGTGGTTTTCTTTTATTTTACCAAAGTTACAAAGTGTACGACAAGTCTGCAGTTTTCTTTGAATTTTTAAAATCTGCCAGTTTATTACACTCCCAAAAACATGTTCCCATTTACCCCCACCAAATCACACCTCTTCTCCACCACATTTCCAACATCTGCTATCTACCTGAAGAAAAACTCTTCTGAAGTCTGATTGGGTTATAAAAATACTTATGCAAACACTTTCAAGCAAAATGACTAAACCCTCTAGACTATGTCCTCCCGTTGTTCCCTTGTAAATTGCTTTTCTAGTCTCTTCCCAATCTTTTCTAACCTTCTCAGATTGATTCTTTTCATTATCATGCAATATTTTATATGCCCTAATAATTATCCCCTTTAATCATATAAGCTTCTGTTTGAGATATGGACTAAAAACCAGGGCAAGTCTTTCTCAAGACTCCCCTATCCCTTTTTCTTTGCCTGTATTCCAATATCAATTCCTGGTAGGAATGTAATCTCTGACCTCCCTTCCAAACTTCTTTGCATCATCCTACTCTTACCTTTCCCTCACTAGTTATTTGCTCCCAATACTTCTGTTTCCTTTCCAGTTTTCTCCAGCCCAAGGGATTAAGAAGAATCTCAAAATAAGTAATATTGACCAACAGAAGAAAGATGCAACAACTTAAAACTAACTTAAGCAAAGCAGCAACATAAGTAGTGGCGACATGCAGCTAAATTCTAACATTATGCATATGCATTAACTAAGCTGCGCAAAGCAGCAACATAAGCAGTGGCGACATGCAGCTAAATTCTAACATTATGCATAAGCATTAACTAAGTTGCGCAAAGCAGCAACATAAGCAGTGGAGACATGCAGTTACATTCTGACGTTATGCATATGCACTGCAAGGACATTAGAAATGCAATGCAGACAGCACTCCATCAATATCTAACCAAAGGTAAAATCTTGACTTTTGACATTGTAAACCCACTAGCAGTATGAAGACACCATCCCCGTTCCAGGGACTTCATGTTTCTGGAAAAAACATATTTTTTCAATAATGAAAAATAAAATCCCCTGAAATGACCAGCTAAAGCAAAATTAAGCTTGACATTCGGGGAGAAAAAATAATCTACAAAACCTATAACCTAAAATACAAGTATGGTAAATCCATAATATCTTTTTTTTTTTTTTTAATTAGTGCATTTATTTGCAAAAATTAAATTACTCTGCTTTCAGACATAGCATGTCCAATAGCCAAGGGATGTTAATATTGTGAAACAATAATCTTCACAGAACGTCAGGGGTGCAGCAAGTGTTTTGTCACAGACTAGCACTGTACTATGCTACAGCATTTGCAGATGTCACTGTTGCTACTCTAGAATGCAGAAGTGTGAGGAACATGTGTGCTTTAAATTCATACTGAAGCAATGTGATGCATCAACATTCTGCCTCCAAGCAAAAGGACAGTGAAACAGAAGTCCGATATTAAGGTTACTGCAGACAGCCACATCTGGACTTCCCTATTTCATGTTTTTGGGGAGTGTACTGAACTGGCAGACTGAATGCCAATTTTTTTCTCAGCTTTGTTGCATAAACACAGAAGCATTACTACAGCACAGCAGGGCTCTAGCAGGAGCAGTCAACATTCTGACTTCACTGCTACCACAGCAATCTGCAAGTAACGAAGTACTATCAAAAAGGCCGCAGCAATAGTGACGCATTAATAGCCTTGAAGGGTTGTCAAATCCTGACTTCAGTATGTACTACTGCAACATATTCTAAGTGGACAATAATGCATTCTAGAAACACTCTGAAATTAGCAACTTGATTCAAAGTATTCAGGAGAAAAAAAAAACAGTATGACCCAACCTGTCCTCTGGTATAGTATACAATGATAGCAGTATAACTTTGTTACATCTAATCAGTACCAGATGACATCTGAAAGTGTACAGGCTTTCATCCACAACCGGTTTAAAATCACTGTACCTACAGCCAAACTGAAAACCTTCCAGTATGTTTAACTGGAAAGGCAACAACAGAAATGAAAATGCACTTTATGCTTTAACACCCTTTAATTTTAACCCAAACACAAAAAAAATCCTACAGGCAACTACACAGAAAATACAAATGGAATGAATGTTTAATGTAAAAAATGTCATCTCCGCATATGACCTGGACACATTACATCTAAGCACCAAGCACTGCTGTGCTGTAGTATTAGAATAAAATAAAGTGACCGATTAAAACTAGCAGCCAACAGAAAAAGTATGCCATATATTAGCAGAGATAGAAATACAAAGAATGTTTAATATTAGAAGTAACATTTAAATGTGGGCAGAACAATATGCTCACACATGCTGAAGTAACTCCAGAGATCAGTACAGAATACAGCTCACTTAGTCTGCTAATTCATATGAAATGTTCATTTAACTCTCTCTGCCAAATTATGGAACGCACACAAAGCTTTTCAAACAGCACCTGCTCCAGCAATAAACTGTAGTTTAAGGCTTGGCTGCCATCAACAATCAAGAGAATAAATAGTGGGGAAATTATAATCCTAGTGGGGAGATCATTATCCTACTAAGTCCCTGTGAGTGCTTTCTCCCCACCCCCCTTTTTTGTATTCCTTGCTCGCTAATATTCTGCTCTTAGAGGAAATTTAAATCATATATGGAAGGCCAAAGAAGATTTATACCTCTGTTGCTGATAGCTGCAAGGTAAAGCAGCACCAGGAGTTCTTTGGCACTTTCACACAGACTTTGGAAATTGATTAAATTGTAATATTTTGTAAACCAAAGGTTCCGAAGCATCCTCCTTCCCTGATCATTAAAAAAAGCAATACCACATGCAAATGGAAAATACCAGTTCAAACTGCAGAGCTTCTGCAAACTGTCACAGTAACAGGAAATAATAAAATAATAAAGTAATAAATGCATTTATGCAGCGGACATATACTTTGAACTCCTTCAGAAGTTACGTTATTTATCATGCATGATGTAGTACTCTTAACGGCTTATGAAACTCCAGACCATTCTGATGCCATGCAGATAAGACTACATGCTCTATCAAATAACCAAGCACTTGAACTGCCACTCCCAATACCAGCACTGCAGCATAAAAGAGTGGCTACACTCTGGCCATGCCAATATCTGCCCAGACTGTGTAGCCGCAGTTTCCGGTTACTGGGAAGAGCAGAGGAGTATGCCAAAGTCCTGGACAAACTTCCCCGGTCAGTATACATTTATACTGGGGTTAGTTTTACATTTGATAAAAGCTCACATATTTGATTACCAAGCTTACAGATTACTGATAATCGTATGTTAATATTTTCTACTTCCCCCAATTTTTTTTTTTTTGAAGGAAGATTATGACAAAACTTCTGAATGTAACATGAAGCTCATTTCATCAGAGGTGTAGCAAGGGATTTCTGCCCCACCTCCCCCACCATACCCCCAGTTCCAAACCTGCCCTAAGAATAAAGAGAAAGACTGCATTACAATTGGGATAGTAACCATTAAGTTGTAAACCTGTCTGTAAGGGGTACCAGTTTGTTTATTAAATGCTTGTACTAGAATGTAGCTTATGCTATACAGCTACTTAACAACCACGTACTGTATATGTCATTGTTTACCCTTGGAAAGATGAAACTATACCTTCCTCTGCAGAATTCCTGTTTTAAACAAGACTACAATGAGATGATCAGGTTTTCAACAGAGATACCTCACCGCTATCCAGAATTTTGCACAATATCCCAGACTTCTGGCTCAGACTTTGCCCTATCCTTCAAAACATTTTTGACTTTATGGTAAAATAGCTAAGGATCAGTCAGTCAAAAATGCCAAGTATTAGAGTTTCATACTTACTGCTTACAAAATGCATGACAATGTAAAACCTGTTCTGTTTGTGTTTTAAATAAATTACAGTAACATTTAAAAAACTGCAACAGAGTTGTTCTTGCACACAAAGGACTATTTACTAAGATGGCCACTGTCCTTCTCTTGACCAACTGATTACCGTATATGCCAGTTAGTCTTCCTAGTTAACAAGTTTATGCATTTACGAAACAAAAGAAAGCAGAGTGGTACCAAGTAGAACAGGTTAAATACTTTGTATTGGCTAAAAACTGATTAGTCTCCGTTATAATCTGATCCGAGGGTGGAGGCCCACTATGCTTGGCTTTGTTCCTCTACCTCCAATTCCTACCCACCCACTGTTACGCTGTTACACTTCCCACTTCTATCCCACAACCCTTCCAAACAACCTTACTAGCATACAAACACTTCTGTTTCTTTTTACCTAATTCCCAACTTCCATTTAACCTTTTAGCACCATTCTGAACTATATGTCGTCCATACTTTGCTCTATATACATGAATACTCACACCCCTCCCTAACAGCACCTATCCATTCTTTATTGCATCTTCTACTTTCCCCACATAAACCCTCACTTCTTCCTATTTTACCGAAGTTCTCAAACTCTAAACTTTTAAACCAACCTATTGCTTACATTCCAGAAAATATATTTGGAGAAGATAACTCTCTTCCTTCATAGAAAATACGTCAGTCCTACCTCTATCAGCTTTCAGACTCCACCACCATTAACTATCCTTCTACCCTGCAACTTGTTTTTCCTTCTTGATCCCTACTTCCCTACTACCTGCTGACTTATCCTCTGTTCTTCTCCTGCTACGACTTATCCTCTGTTCTTCTCCTGCTACTGGTTCATCTTATAACTCTCAACATCTGTCCAATTCTGTCCCAACCATCTAATCATACTTTCTCCCTACAATCTCCACACATCACACCAAACCAATTTAACAACGTCCCTCATCATTACTCCAAATATAGACTAACTACATTTCAACTCAAACCAAAACAAAATTAGGTGGAAAAACACTCTCCAAAAAACAAGCATCAATAATTCCCCATATA
The DNA here is from genome assembly GCF_019279795.1 of Protopterus annectens. Taxonomy (NCBI): domain Eukaryota; kingdom Metazoa; phylum Chordata; order Ceratodontiformes; family Protopteridae; genus Protopterus; species Protopterus annectens. Next base: position 1,222,201,847 of record NC_056744.1, read on the forward strand.
AACTAAAATCCTTCTAGGAGGAGACATTCACCCTGATCCTGGCCCCACCTATCACAATGAACATAAAGACAATTTTCTTCCACACTTGACTGTTGTAGGGGTTGGGGAATTGGCTGTTGTAGGTTTAGAGTAAATTCCCCAACCCTGGTAAACATAAGAAATAAAATTGCTGAGCTACATGCCTGGATTACCAAACATAAGCCTGATATTCTTGTAACTGAAACTTGGCTTACACCAAGAATAAATGACTCTGAAATTACACCTCCCAGCTATATCATCCGTAATGACCATATAAAGAGGAAAAGTGGTGGTACTGCTTTAATATTTTCCAAAAGCTATCACATTTCCCTTTACAACAAACCAATATCAAACTTCAATTCAGCTGTGCTTCTTACAACTTTCCTGAAATTATACTATTACAACAAATATGTATTACTTTTCTTTGCATCCCTCCTGGTGACAACACAGCTATAATGGAAGATATTATATATTGGCTATCCATAACAATTCCAGAAGAAATAATACTACTAGGTTATGTGAATATCAATTGGTTGGACATAAACCAACTCCCCTACATGCACTGCAAACTTATTTGGTTTCACACACCTTATTAATAACCTCACACATTATAGCAAGACAACAAATTCCCTATTGGATCCTAGTATCGGAGACTAGCAAATACACTACCTCAGGTACAATGTGCGACTGTCTCAATGATCATCTCCCACTCTATACAACCAGATGAACGAAGGCAAAAGCATTTGCTAAGAATGTTTTCATTAATAAAGAATGAAAGTCAGGGGTTCGAAGACCATCTGATACAGTCGTAGTTCTGGCCATAAACGATGCCGACTAGCAATATGGCGGCATTATTCCCAGGACCCGCTGGGAAGCTTCCAGGAAACCAAAGTCTGAGTTCCAGTGGAAGTACAGTTCCAAAGCTGAAACAAAGGAATTGATGGAAGGGCACCACCAGGAGAGAAGTTTGAGGCTTAATTTGACTCACTACTGGAAACCTCACATGGCCCAAACACAGAAAGGATTGACAGACTGATAAATCTTTCTGGATTCTGTGGCTGGTGGTGCATGGCCGTTCTTAGCTGGTGGAGCAATTTGTCTGGTTAATTCCGATATCAAATGAGACTCTGCCATGCTAACTTCTTAGAGGGCCAAGTGGCATTCAGTCACACAAGATGCCCTTAGATGTCCGGGGCTGCACGAGTGCTACACTGAACGGATCCGAGTGTCTACCCTTGGCCAAAAAGTCTGGGTAATCTGCTGAACCCCATTTTTGATGCAGACAGGAGACTGCAATTATTCCCTACGAACAAGGAATTCCCAGTAAGTGCAGGTCATAAGCTCACAGTAAGTTGTCCCTGCCCTTTGTATACACTGCCAGTTGCTACTACCGATTCGATGGTTTAGTGAGGTCCTCAGATCGGCCCTGCTGGTGTGTAGAGAAGACAATCAAACCTGACTATCTAGAGGAAGTAAAAGTCATAACAAGGTTTCCATGGGTTAATCTATGGAAGGATCATTAATGCGTAGGGTCCCCGAGATGGCCCCATCCCCGGGGACCTCCTCTCCTTGCTCCGCCTCCCTGACCCACTATCTGTCTACCTACCCTGGTGGAGGCCAGCGGGACCATGCCAGTGACTCCCAAGGGAAGAGAGAGCGAGAGGGGGGGGTGGCATTTTCCCCCTTGCCTCCCAGCGGCAGGAGGCACAGCCATGCCAGGCAGTCCTCCACACCAAAGGGAAGGCTGCAGGGGGACAGCAGCACCATCTGCCACATGCCTCACAGGTGATGGACTCCCCATGTAGGAGGGGAGAGGGTGCCATCCCAGCAAGGAACACTATACCCTCCCACCACTTGGGCCACCCCGGCGTTGTAAACTGGCGCCCTCCCCCCTCAATGGCAGTTGCAGGTACCAAATGAGAATGCCATGCTCCCTGCTATACAACCTGTCATCGCACACATTCATTTAAACAGCATGTTTGTAAAACAAACACTCAACCTTTCCAAGTTTAAGCCATAAATGTTAACCCATCATCTATTAACTGAACTGCCTAAAAATCCCCCCCTTAGCTGGTGCTGTAAATAAATTCAATAAACGTTCCTGAATATCCTTGCACCTCCTAGGAGGAGAAGACTAAAACAAATAATGCAATTTGGCTATCCAAAAAGAGTAGAAGGTCAATGCAGGATAGAAACAAATGCATGGAAAGAATGGCAAAAATACATCAGCACAGTATCTTGAAAACTTCAGAATGTTTCACAAGTTTACTAAAAAGCAAAGTAATAAAGAAAAAACTACACTATAATAACTTTCAGACTAATAGTAAACACAACCATAAAACATTCAGGACGGTCATTAAAGAAATCTTGCATCCTGATCATTAATTCAACCCTAACTCCTCTCCCAATATCTCATCACTGGAAACCACAATACAATTAAACTCTTATTTCATAGATAGTACAGCATCACTAACCAAGGATTTCCCAGACATCTAATTCTAACCCTGCTCAGCAGTACACATCACCACATCTACTTTTACCTTTAAACTTGTGCCCATACTTTATATAAATGTACTCAAACTCTACAAACTCTAACCATGGTTCGCTTCAGCTGACTTTCCAAGCAAATACCTTAAAATAGCAGCAGATAGCATTGACTACCCTGTCTCAATCCTTATAAATAACTCAATATATGAATCCCAGTCTTCTCCCCATAGTACTAACAATGTACTTCAAACCTACCCTGTCTCAATCCTTATAAATAGGTCAATACAAGAATCCCACATTCTTCTCCCTATAGTACTAACAATGCACTTCAAACCTATATAGATACTGTCAATAAAGCTGCAGATAATGGCAAACTAGAACAGTCTAGGAATAAGTAGGAGACTAAAGCCTTCACAGTTTGTTACACAAAACTTCTACCTGAAATGTCCTCATTAAGATTTCTCTCAACCTACCGTTCTAGGCTTCAAAAGCTACCTATCCAATAGGTATCAGTCAGTAAAATGGCATTCCACCCTCTCTTCATACCTCCCATTCAACGCCAGTGTACAAGGATCCTTGGTCCTCTCCTCCAACATTCTCACCAACACCCTCCACACAACAGGCCTCCCTAATACAGTATGTAGATGACACCCCATTCATTTGCATATGTGACAATGTGGCACACCTCCAAAAAATTACTGTCTGGAAGCTTTAACTAACTGAAACATGGCTTTGTAACTCAAACTCATGCTCAGCCCTAAAAAAACATGCTTTGTCCTCCTGAAAGAATCCCTTTTGTGTTTTTTTTTTATAGGTTTTCTAGTTTTAAGTAAATTCTGTCTCTGACCAAGTCTTTAAAAATCGCTGGTGTAATCCCTCCTAGGATTATTTGTAGGAATGAAATTTGCACTTCTGTACACTAGATGGTACTGTTTAATGATTTTAATGCATGGTAGAATAGGTTCATTAGCAATTAATTTTTATGCAATTTAATGAGTTATCAAAGTTAATCATTTCATGTTATCCAGTAAATTTTTTTAAAATTTTTAGTTTACACTGAAATATCCTCAAGTTCTATGTATTTAATTTAAAATGGCATGATTGATAGTTTTCAATTTCCTGATGTCTATCGGTTCATTGTGATGTTATTTTACCTTATTTTATTGTAACTTGATCTGGTTTTATGCTTTTTCATTATACGTTTTAGACACTAGTTTGTTAGAATGTCAGGGTAGGAATTTGTACTGCTTTGCATTGTTTGAGTTCATATTTTAACATTTTGTATGTTAAACATGAGTAAATAATTATTTAAAGTGATGAAGGTTATGGGTATTTAAACTTTGGGCATAGCTGTATGGTCATCTGATGTAGTCCTACGGCAGGGTGAAAACGCAGTGAGAAAGTTGATGCGTTAAAAGTGTTTTTTGTATTTGTGCTAATAAATTTATTTCTAGATTTTATACGGCTCCTCGTGATTCCCGGTACCTTTGCAGTGCCCAGGTTTTATGTTTACTAGTTACTACACATTCGGTTGCAGTCTGTTGGGCGACGAATTCTTCCTTTACTGTTTGAAGTTTGTTCTTGGATGGAGGATTCTGAGGTCCAGGTTAGTTCCTAGTCAAGGAAACGCTTAAAAAGGTTGGTGCTGTAGAATTTCAAAAGATGCTTGGTCAACTTACTCAATTGGTGGATTTACCATCACAAATGTGCATGGGATCGGTGACTAGTTTTTCCAGGGTTACATTCCTAGCAAATCAGGAAGTGATAGCATGGGAAGGTTGAAGAGGTGAACCGGAAGTGGTTTTCAATAGAGATGTTGGTATTTTTGATCACGCTTACTTCCAATCTATTTCTAATTGCAGAGGCCTTCCAAACATTTTGTGTTCGCAAACTAACGATCAGAGGCCTGCCAAACATGACAGGATCCTGGATGAATCTCTCCAAACATATTGTGTTCGCAAACTAACAATCAGAGGCCTGCCACACATGAGAGGATCCTGGATGAATCTCTGTTACCAAAAGAACGACCACCATCTAGGCAAGGTGACTGTTTTTCCAATCTTATTCTCACCTTATTCTCATAAGAGGTGGTAATAATGCAAACATGGATTCTACTCCAGGTCTGGGAGTTTGGCTCTTGGATGTTTTCTTTTTCCAACCCTGAGCAGTTTATTGTTAATAATTCCTACACAGACTCTTATAATACTTGTTTTAATAAGTTACATGAATATACAAAACTCTTGGTCTAGATAATAGCCATTTAAAAGAATGCATTAACAGGGGCTATTGTCCCAAAAGGGCTTAAGAGTTTATAAATACCCCATTAATGTTGTGGATGGGTCTGAATTTCATTGATGCATGCGGGTTTGCGATCATGAAGGCTATAAGACAAAATGAAAGAGATGGATCCGAATTTCATTGATGCATGCAGGTTTGAGATCATGAAGGCTATTAGACAAAAAGAGATATGGAAGTACTTTTTCAACAGACTGAAATTACTAATAAACTTATTATGAGTTATCTATTATTCATTGTGGAAGAGAAGTTGAAATATTTAAATATTACAGCAAAGACTGATGAGAAGTGTGCTTTTTTTTATTGAAAGGAAAATATAAAAAAGTTGGAGAGACAGAACTGAATATGAGGAAAGTGTTTTCCAATTTTATTACAGGCCTTAAGTTTCTCTAGTAGAAAAAGCGAGATTAGCAAGGTTCTGTTTGATTTAAAATTGTTTGTTAGGAAAAAAAGAATCTAGAATTATTATTTACACTGAACACTCAGGTTAATGAGCAAGAAAAGTATTCCCAAGAAGAAAAGCACATTTAACCCACCATTGCACCCACAAGAATTTCGAAACACTAGTAGAAAAAGAACTTCGGAAAGTTATGCAGGCTAAATATACCCCAACCTCCCTTTGGAAGACAGAATGGTATTCTATTTGTTAAGAACAATTATTTGATGGCTATGAATCCCAACAAAGGGGGTGGTATAGTCCTGATAGACACCATGTTATATGTGGCAAAAATGAATATCTTGAGTGATGAAAATAAATATTCCAGGGTCTCCAAAAATAAGATAAATGTGGCATATCACAAGATAGATGAATGGATAAACTTTTAATACTATCCATATCTGGCATCTCTAAAATTCATAAAAATGTTGTACATTCCCCCGTTTAGGCCCATAGTAGCTGCCAATGCATCTAAAATCTTCCCACTGGTGAAGTTCCAAGATCAAAGTTTGGACAGAAAAAAAGGGGATTCCGAAAGATTCATGGGATTATTTTATGGAGTATTAAGTCTAGTCTATATACTAATGAGTTGAGGTTTGTACCTTATAGATACAATGGATCTATCTACCATTATACCCCATAGTACTGGTTTAAAATGATTTGAAGCAGCACTGGTTGAAAAAGGTAGGTTTTCTTATGATGAATTTGGGATTTGTGTACAACCTCTGAAGTTGGTGCTGAGAAATAATTCCATGCACTTTAAGTGGGGTTGCAATGGGGGCATGTTGTCCTCTCCCATATGCTACTATTGTACTTTCAGTGTGGGAGCAGTTCACTTATAATTCCACTTATTCCAATTACTGGAATTTATAAAAGTGGTACATGACATTTGCATCTCTTGGACTGGTACAGAAGAAAAACTGATGGGATTCCTTGAATATATTAATACTTCTACAGAATTCTTGAGGATTGCATACAACATTCTTAGAGATGCAATGAACTATTTGGATGTTACTACTCAAAGTTGAGGAGATTCAAGGATTTAAATTTATAGTTTACTGTAAAGGACACCTTTTTAAAATTCAAATCCATATTATACTAGTGCTCATCCCTATAAGCAAAAAAAGGAGTATTGTCAAAGGACAATTTAAGGGCATCTAGAATGACCTGTGGTGAGCAAGATTTTCTAAAGGAATGTATTAAGCTTAAAATATGTTAACTGAAAGGAAATATTCCCCAAACATGGTGGATGAGGTAATGAATGAAGTAAAAGAAAAAAGAAAGGATAGATTTATCCCTATTTTGGGAAAAGAAGAAACTAGATATGTGCAAGGCAATTTTAACAAGGAGGCAGGTTTTAATACCAATAAAAGAACGGACAATGAAAATGAAAGGAACATTTGTAATGAATTGCAATAGTGACTCACACCTTATCAAGGACGTTATAATCAGTAATTGGAATAGAGTTGCTAGTTTTTCTGACCTGGAAAGGATTTTTAAAGGCCCACTCAAATTTGTATTTAGAAAAGGGTGTAGTAAAGAATGCCTGGAACACAATAAAAACTACAAGGAATGGTGCAGGAAAGAAAAAAGCTCGGGTGTTTAAATGTGGAGCCTGTGCTCAGTGTCTATATATTAAATAGTAACTCTGTGTTTATTGTAGCCAGGGACAGATACATAGAAGTGAAAACATATGCCAACTGTAATAGTGTTGGGGTGATCTACTTAGCCCAGTGTAAAACGTGTGACGCCTTTTATGTAAGGACAACTGAGCATAGGCTCATGAACATGATTTATGACTAAGGAAGAAAAACATGCATTATACATACACACCCTAGTTGTATCCAGGCTAGTTTTACTTTTTTTGTCCTAGAGGAAGTAGCTCAGGATCCCAGGGGAGGACCATGAGAGACTAAGAGTACAGGGAGGTTTACAGATTTTGAAAGCCAACAGACCACCAGTTCTGAATAAAAACATATCCCTGGCCCCCATATTAAACCCAAGAACGTTTTTTTTTTAATCTGTTCAAGTTTGTTGAATATATGCCAAATTTGTGACAGTTTCTGCTGGAGAGAGTCCCTTCTGTGTTTTTTTTTTTAATAGGTTTTCTGTAGTTTTAGGTATGTTCTGTCTCTGAAGGTTTTTCATTTGATTTTTACACTTCTAGAAGTCTTTTGAACTTGCTGGTGTAATCCCTCATAGGGTTACTTGTAGGAATGAAATTTGCATTTTTGGACACCTCATGGCACTGTTTAATGATTTTAATACATGGTAGAATAGGTTTGTTAGGAATTATTTTTATGTAATTTAATAAAAGTTAAATGTTAATTATTTTTTATATTATCCAGTAAGGATTTTTTAACTGTTTAACTTGCACTCAAATATCTTCAAGTTCTAGTTTTAATTTAAAATGCTCTAAAACTGGAGGGCATGACTGATTGATGTCTATTGGTCCACGGTGATGATTTTATTTTACGTTATTTTATTATAACTTGATCTGATTTTGCACTTTTCATTGGTAAGTTTTAAAGGGTAGTTTGTTAGAATGTCAAGGTAGGAATTTGTACTGCTTTGCATTTGAGTTCATATTTTAACATTTAGTACGTTAAACATAAGAGTAAATGATTAAACTGATGAGGGTTATGGGTATTTAAACTCTGGGTACAGCTATATTGTTATCTGATGAAGACCTATGGATAGGCTGAAAACATGGTCAGAAAGTTAATGCGCTAATGTGCTAATTGATTTGTTTCTTGATGTTATACACCTCCTCGTCATTCCTGGTATATCTGCAGTGCCTGGTTTCTTTGCGTTTACTACTTACTACACATTTGGTTGTAGTCTCTTGGGTGCAGATTTCTTTATACTGTTTGAAGTTGATCTCCCCACTCCAAAATACTTAATGTATTCAAAAAGCAATTGCTAAATTATCTCCTGCAGTAGGGACAACATGACTTCTTTCCTTCCCATACTGCACTTCAAACCTATATAGATACCGTCAATAAAGCTACAGATAATGCCAAACTAGTCTCCTCCTTATTCCTAGACTTGTCTAAAGCCTTCAACACAATGTTACAGAAAACCTCTACTTGGAATGCCCTCGTTAGATCTCTCGCAGCTCACCTTTCTATGGTTCAAAAGCTATCAATCCAATAGGTATCGGTCAGTAAAGCAGCAGTCTCCATAACTCCCAGTCACCACTAGTGTACAACAAGGCACTATCCTTGGTCCTCTCCTCTAATGCTTCTCCCGGGGCCTCTACTGAAAATAGGATCTGTCCAAGTCAGACTTTCCTGGTCAAAAAAGGATTAAAAAATAAAAATACCCTCCACACAACAGGCTTCTCTAATACAGTACACAGATGACACCCCATTCACTTGCATGTTGATAACACGATACACCTCCAAAAAAATTACTATGGAAGCTCTACCATCAGCTAAAACGTGGCTTTGTAACACCTCATGCTCAGCCCTAAAAAAAAAAAAAAACATTACTACTTTTTCCTCAAATCTCTCTCCCATGAAAAAACAAAACTTAGAGACCTTTCCCGATAATACAACCACTGAACTCACTTTTCAAAGCAAATTATTAGGAATAATAGTTGGTGATATTCCTAAATTCGACCTGCACATACAAAACTACTTAAGGAAAAACTCACTAGGGATGCTTTATGTAACCAAAAACTCTCTCATTCTGACAGAACTAAAGCTACACTTGCCACTGCTTATCTCCTCACCAGACTTCGTTATGGTGCTCCCATCCTTACTAACCTTCAGGTATGACAAAAATCAAAACTTGAACAATGTTGTAACCAAGTTGCTAAATTTGCAGCAAATACCCCTTTCAGAACCCACCACTGTATAGCACTAAAAAAGATATAGTTTAGAACGTCCCCATCAACTAACATATAGAGTTTACCACCTATAAAATGATCCAGAATCCATCTGCTTGTCCAGTGCTAAAAAACATTCTACACAATTAAGTTCTTAGTCTGTCATTATGATCCAAAGGCCAAAAACTCGTCTGTCCACAAACTTATCAATCTGCTGGGCATGGTCTGTATTCATATCATGTTGCTAAGGCCTGGAGCTCCTTATCTCAGTCCAATACTCTCCTTCACATCCTTCAAAATCATATCTACCTAGTCAAAGCTGACTCTGCTCTTGCTCAACACCAGGATAAACTATATCCCTAAATGTTTGCAAATACTCTCAGTTCTACACTCCCTTCCTTACTTGTAGCATTTTCTCTCCCCGGCTTTCTCTCTAAATATCCCATAAGCCTGCTTTTCTTTCACTCTGTATTGCAATTCCTATTTATATTATACTAATTTACCTTTACTTTCTCTATAAAACTTTCTAAAATTTCTCTATCTATTGTTATACAACTTGTATCCATTCTTACAAATACCAAAAAATGGTCAGGATCACTGGGAAAAAGTCCAACTAGAAGCTTTAATCGTAAAACCAGAAATAAACATAAAAGGAATTAAAATCCAGTATCCAAAAAAATTGGCCAGTCAATAGAAAATTCAAATACTACAATCCTGATAAGTGCTTTAGTTTTCACTCCCAAAAACTTCATCAGATGATTTGAATTTAACTCTAATCCATTAAGTCGAATCCATGATCCTAATGCAACAAGCCACCAAGATTGTAGTATCAGAGCCTCATGTCAAACGTCAATTAATTGTAGGTGGAGTCTAATTTTTAACATACTGTTCCAACTGGTGGACTTAAAACAGAGAGACCATATATTCACCTACCCGAGAAAAGCACGCAAATGGCATTCCCCTGGAACTGCCCTATGAATACCTCATTTAAATCACAACAGGACAGACTGCTATCTACATGCACCCAAGACTCCATGAATTCCAGTCTAACTGAAGAACAGATTCCTCTTCCCAACAGCTCCAAGATAATTTCCTACAAAACCTTACTGGTATATTGTCAGAATCAGAAGAAAAAAAAACAGGAACCAGTCCAGATACCCATGTAGCTAAAGCTCAGCTCATCAAAAACATGAAGAGGAGGGAGTCCAACCTTACCAAGGTTCTCAAGTTGCTCAACAGCAACCTGCAACATCCCTCAGCCCCAAAGTTGTTTACAGGACAAGTCCATTCCCATGAAACACAGGTCCACAAGCTCAACAATGATAAACTCATATAGGATAGGACATATTTGCGACCTTATCTCTATTTCATTTCCTCTGCAGGAAGAGGGGAGGGTCACACTTTCACTTCCCTCCCCAGAAAAGGGCAGGACTTTACAAAGTCTCCAGGAGGACCCAGAGGACTTGATCTTAGTCTTCACAAAACTCATCTCCAATGTCTCCCCACCCCCCCCTGACAAAAAGGGCAGGAGAGGCAGACCATAAAGAAAGATTCCATAAACTCATTCTACCAGAACAAGCCACCTTGTCAGACTGAAGGATGTAGATGGCAGATCCAGAAACCCATCCCACCTTAACAAGTGCTTAACTCCACTGAACTTAAGTTCTTCCTCATTCCAAGCAACAAGGAGCCTAGCCATGGGAAGGAGCCACTTCCAGCCATCCAAGGATGGGGGGACAACACACCCAGCAGTACCATGGGACATAACTATTGGAATTACTAACCTGCTTAACCACAGGGGCAATCCTGGGCTTTCTCAGATGAAGTGAACAATAACATGGAAAAAGCCACCTATAAAAAAAAGAGATGGCCACAGGCTAAAGGGAAACTTTTTCCCAACCAGGATATCTGAAACACTGCCACTTGGGAGATGGGGGACGTCCAATGCTACAGTCCCAAAGATGATGACATAGGGGGAAACTGGTTCTCTTTCTCTCAAGTTCCACAGCCAGCACCAAGCAGGATATTTAAAAAGAGGATCTTGCTGCCCTATTACAAGGGGAGAAACACCTTTTAAGGCCCTTCCCCAAAGGAGTAAAACTGGGTCTCCAAGGAGAACCAGGTCAGAGCCTCTCCGTTTTCCCTCAAAAAGGAGGAGTAGCCACTAACACACGCAGGATGATTAAATGTCATTCCACCATAGAGAAAAGGAAAAAGTGGGACCCCAACACCTCTATCTGCCCACAAAAAATGCCTTTTCCCAGTGATACCAAAACCAAGGGAATAATCCTACTACCACCCTCAATCCTGAATCCATCCATCCACAACCCCTTTGTTTTGTCACAAAGCAGGAATAAACAGAACCTAAGTGTTCTACTAAAGGACTCTGTTTCAGGAGTCAGGGGATGTCATCAAGCTCCTTGCTCTGTGCTTAAGTCTATAGGGCCTCTTCCTTTTCCAGCAAAAGGAATGACCTAGATGCCATGGTAGTGGCCCTCAAATGATGAAGTGCTTTGACTTCTCTTTTTCAAGCCATGACCCGGTTACCAAAAGAGCAAAATACCATGGAAGAAAGCTATTAACAATCATTCTGATAGAGGAATTACTGCAATTTGTAAATACAAAAAATTCAAGAAAGCAAGTCAGGTAGAAATCACATCCTAGGCTGAAACAGTCATTACAAATTTAAAAATGTGTGTTGCAGCCATACAGTGATTAAGACAAAACACATGACACAAATATTCTGAAAATTAGAGCAATGCAATGGAACATATCAAAGAAAACAACAAAAAGATTCCTAACTAAACAACTAAACTATTAAAACTAATCTTAAATCTCAAAATTAGTACGAGTACATGAGTTACAACAAACAACAGAGCATGAAATTAGTAGAAGCACTTCTATTACAGCAAGTTTCAAATTAAGAGGATTTAATGCATTTGTCTATATCATCTCTGAACATCTCTTGGGGGAAATGTTCAAAGCCATTCCCCTCCCCAGGGGTGCACAGGCACATATGCCACTTTAGTCAAGGCCTCCATTACAAATCAACAGTGTCCACGGAAGGGTAGCAAAAGAATCTGCGTTCAGCACACTACCTCTTCTTTGACCACAGGCTCAGGAAAAGCCTCAATCACGGTTCTCAAGAACCCCAGGAGGAGGGCCTGGAGGCTGGATCAATAAGCAGTTAAAAATTTCAAAGTCGTAGCATGGCACAGGAGTGCATCTTCCTGCAAAACCTGGTGTCTTGGCCTACATTATCTCTGAACTGGGAGGGAGTGGGAAATGTAACTTCTGGGCCCAATGCAGGCCTGACAAAATCATAAGGAAATAAACCTTGGTATGGTGAAACAATACCACTCTATAATCAAGGAGAACGTACATTGCATCAGCCCTAATGGAGGTCACACCAGCCAAGTGAAGTTGCCTCCGGACTTTGACATAACCTTCACAAAGACAGCTCCTGAAATCTAGCATGATACTCCCAGAGCAGCCCTTCTTGAGCCTATCTGGTACAAGGGCAAAGATATCCCAGAAGCAGAGAAAGGCCTAGGCTTGGACTAATCTGTCTCAAATAAGACCACCTTCCTGATGGACTCTGAAAGGCAGCTAAAGCAGGGGAAAGAGCTCAGTGATCAAACATCACACCACAGCTCCTGCTAACATAACTTCTAACAAAAACAGACAAAACCTGCACTGAAATGTGTGCTCCCCAAAAAGAGGCACATAAAGGTAATAAGCCTGCATTAGAACTATTTATTTTATTTATTTTACATTTGTTGACCGGGCTAGTCTAGCTGGATATGTCCATTTTCAGTAGAGGCCCGGGGAGAAAAGCTCCACAGCAGATAGATACAGTTTAATATACATGTGTAAATATAGACATAAAGGGATATTATTTAAAAGAAATACATTTAGTTATACATGGTATGAAAAGTCATACGAGTCTAGCTTATTTACATTACATAACAAAAAAGAGAGCAATGAGAGAATGACTTGCAAATTAGGTATATAGTAGAGAAGGAAGAAGACAAAAGGACATTTTTTACAACAGTGTTTAAATGTAGAAAAAAGGTTAGTTATGATACAAGTAGATTCAGCCAGCGTTAGTACATGTACACAGCCACTGCGAGTTAAGGAAGAGTTTTAGATGCTTTCTGAAAAGAGTGGTAGATGAAAGGGATGTGAGATTACTAGGAAGTTTATTCCAATGGATTCCAATAGTGTTAGTAAATAGAGAATCACCTGATTTGTTATTGGATTTTAGGGTAGAGGCTAGTAATTTATTGGCTGAGCGAAGGGTGCTTAAATTTTTATAGGGGTTGATTAAGTTAGAGTATGGGAGTATTTGTACGGTGATGCCACATTTTGTGGGTGATGGTTAGTTGTTGGAAAAGAAGCTGGTTTTGAAGTTTCAACCATCCTAGTTTATGTAGATTTTGACAGTGATGAGTACTGAATGTGGACCCAGTGGCAAACCTGGCAATGTTATTGTAAGCGGTGGCCAGCTTGTTTTGATTATTTTTAGATAGAGGCATAGAGAAGTGTGGAGAGTAGATGAGTTTGGGCCACAGTAGTCCTGGCTACAGGTGTAAGGAATGGTTTTAACCTAGAGAGAAATCCTAGCTTTCTATTCACTGATTTGATGGTTGAATTTATGTGGGAGTCAAAGTTGAGGTTATGGTCAATAGTTATGCCCAAGAGTTTGGTAGTTGGGTCTGGTACAATTAGTGCCACTTTTTGATGTAAATGTGAAGTCAATAGGAGGAGATTTCTGGGTAGGGGTAAACAGTAGAAGTTTTGTTTTTTTAGGGTTAAGGAGAAGATGGCGTTTAGAGAACCAGTTTTCCACTAAGGTAAATACTTTCTGGGTGTTGGACTGAAGTTCAGCAGAAGTTGCTGCAGCACAGATTAGGATCGAGTTGTCGGCGTATTGAATACAGGTGGTTTGTGGTATAGATGTTTGCAGGTTATTGATAAAAATAGAAAATAGGAGGGGCCCCAGAATAGAGCCTTGTGGGACTCCCTGTGAGATAGGAAGTAAAGTAGATAGGATTCAAACCATTTGGCTGTTTGAATATCAATTGAAAGTGTGGTAAGTGTATCTATCATTAAGTGATGATAGGCTTTGGAGAGGTCTAGAAAGAGGGCAGAGGTGAGAAAGTTGTTATGATTTTTATTAATTGAGTCAGAGAAAGATAAAAGTGCAGTAGTAGTAGTACTGTGAAAAGACCTAAAACCATGCTGGCACTTGGCTAAAAGATTGTTTTGGAGGAGGTGATCGAGAAGTTGCTGGTGAATGCATCTCTCCATGATTTTAGCTAAAGGAGAAAGCAGAGCAATGGTAGTTAGAAAGTTCGGTTGAGTTGCCTCCTTTTTGTAGAGGTATAATATAAGAGACCTTCCAAAGAGATGGTACAGTACATTCTGTGATGGCCCTATTAATTAAGATAGAGATAGGGTAAGCAAATACTCCAGCAGCCATTTGCAGAAATCCAGCTGGAAGGAGATCAGCTGATGGGGTACATGGTTTTAGTTTTTGAAGATGGGCATGGATGAGAGAGGTGGGAACAGGCTGTAATTGGAGGGGAGGAGGTAAAATGTTTTGTGAGTGTGTGTTGGGGATGCTGGCTGGTGATAAGGTACTAGCTAATGTTTGGACAGAGTCCACAAAGAAGTTATTAAAGGAATTTGCAATTTGGCTGGGAGAATTTTGGGTTAAGTCAGCTGTGGTTGGAGTTTTGGAGTGGCCAGGGTGGAGTATGGAATTTATAACTGACCAAAATTTTTGGGGTTTTTTGTTTTGTGTTTGTTGGAGCTTATGGCAGTGGTTCATTTCGTCTTGGACTACTGATTTTTTTGTAGAATTTCTCAACTGTCTAAAGATTTCATGATCAGTTGGGTTTTTAGTATTTCTCCATTTCGACCAAATTTGATTTCTTTGAAGGATTTTTTGTCTCGTCTCCTTAGTGAGCCAAGGTGTAGGTTTTCTCTTAGTTCTGACTGTTCGAGAGGGGGCATGGTGTTCTAGGATTTATTATTATTAAAGTAAGAGACAGCTTTGTTAAGTGGTAGGTATTTAAGGGGTGTCCAATTGCAAGCTTTGAGTTCAGCTTGAAAGCTAGCTTGGTTGAGGTGTTTTTTGTTACGGAAAGTTCTATAGATTGGAAATGAGGGTTTTTGGTCTGATAATGAAGATGAAAGAGTGGTCATTGATATCAGGAAGTATTATAGGAAAGGGGGTTACTGTTAACTAGAATCCAGTCTAAGATGGTTTGCTGGTTGCTAGGTTTATGGGTTCTGGTAGGGGAGGTAATAGTTTGACTGAAACCATATAGGTTTATACGAGTATTAGATTGGGAAGAGTTACAACAGTTCCAATCAATGTTAAAGTCACCAAGGATTATGGTTTCTTGTGGAAAGGATGTCGTGAGCCAATTAAGGACAGTTTCAAGAGTGTTAATGTTGTTGCCTGGAGGGATATTCTATGTAATGCTTTATTAGCATTTATCTGTAGTTTAGAGATTAGGATTTCTATGCTACTGATTGTGGGCGGTTGGGTATTTATAGTGGTGTAA
Source organism: Protopterus annectens (assembly GCF_019279795.1). Taxonomy (NCBI): domain Eukaryota; kingdom Metazoa; phylum Chordata; order Ceratodontiformes; family Protopteridae; genus Protopterus; species Protopterus annectens. The sequence continues at coordinate 1,222,217,493 of NC_056744.1, forward strand.
CCTGCAAATTAGTTTTATATGGTATTGCTACACCACCACCCTTTTTATTAAGGTGATCTAATCTCAGGATGTTATAACCTGGAGGTATTGTATCATTATCCTTAGTATCTGGTTTAAGCCATGTTTCAGTAAGACATAGGATGTCAAAGGAGTGTACGTGTAGAAGGGCTTGAAGTTGGGTTATTTTATTATTTAGACTACGAATATTAAGGCGGCCTATGAGGAGAGAATTGTCAAAGGTATTAGAGATGTGAGAAGTGATGAGATGGTTAGTGTGGGGTTCAGATATTGTATTAATTGGGCCTGGGTTTGGATGGACATCTCCATGCAGTAATAGGAGCTGTAAAGGGCCATGAAGGTGTTTCAGGTCTTTATAAAAGAGAGGGAGTGGTTTTCTAGTTTGTGGATACAAAATATGGGTTGATCTGCGAAATTTAGGAAGGAGGTAGGATATTATATTCATATGGATTTCTATGGTTAGCTGAGAGATTGCAATAGTGTGCTTTGGGGGGTTGAAAATTAGTGGGGCTATGATACTCATAGCAAGTGAGGTAGTGTGATAAAAATAGGGGGGCAAGAATGGTGAGAAAGAGAAGGCCATTGTTAAGGGTAGGTTTGTATGTGGTAAGCATGGCAGGGAGGAATAGGAGATAGCTACAAGGAGATGAAGGCAGAGGTATGAGCCAGTTAAAGATTAGTAATGTTAAAGGGAAAACCTGGTTAATAGGAAAAGTATATTAATGAGATATAGAAAGGGTGGGGTAGTTAGATAGGAAACATGTGATAAATGATAGCAGTAGGGGATAGGATGGATAATAGTAATGAGGAGTGAGAGTTGATTGGATAATTGGAGATAGGGGTGTGGTTACCAGTAGTACAAATGAAAGTGTACTGGGGTGTGTGGGAATTGGGGGTAGGGTAGGGGAGCGGAGTGAGCCCGCAGGGCGAATGGAGCGGGTTGGAGCAAGTGAGAACTAGCTCACAGAAAACAATCAGTGAAATAGCAGAATACAGCCAAGTTTCTGGAAGTACGAAGTGTGAGGGTGAGTTAGTATATTTGTAGCATAGTTGGGGTTAGGACTATAGCAGAAAGAGGAAGGGGAGGGGGGACTCGACAGAGTAATATAAATGGCAGGACAGAGAAGTAAAACAGATAGTTTAAGCATTAAACTGAAAAGGATACAGGTAAGGATTATTTAGGAACTAAGAGGGAGCCTTTGGAGGGGAGCCCCCTAGTATACAGAGTTTGAAATTACATTCAAATATGTAGGAGGATGAAGAGAAAAGAGGACAGGGTTAGATAACAGAATATAGGAGAGCTAAATACCCTAAGGGGGAGAGGGGAGGTAGGCTGCTGGGTACCTGGCTCAGGTAGGAGAGTAATACGAAGTACTGCACTACAGCAAAAGACTAGGTTATAGTTACAATACAACTTCACAATTTAGTAGAGTGATCAGACATACTTTCACTGAGTCTTTGGATGGAGGGAGTTTGTGATAACAGGACAGCAGCTTCTTTAGCTTGTAGTTTGATAGTTGAAGTTATGTTGGGGGTTCTTGCAGGGTAGGCAGGTGGGACACACAGGTCTTACAGCAGAAAAAGTTTAGAAGCTAGGTGGGTTAAGGGGAAGAAAAGGAGAGCAACAAATTAAAAATTGTACAGTAAAAAGTGTAACATGAGACATTAAGCAGAAATTAGGTTGTTAGACTAAAAATGCAGTAATGAACATTAACATCATACACCTGTATTCATATGATGCTGTATTCATATGATGAGAATCAACACAAACAGCAAGACGGATTCTAGATAACAAGTACACTCTAGGATATCTTCAGTAATCAGCATTAATTCCAATATATAATATAGAGTAGTCTATTAGCAAGCAAGGATATACATTAGATTGGAAGTAATGTAGACCATATCTATCTAATGGTGTTGTTAAGGAATAAGGCATTAGCAATCAAAGTGACCGCTTAATTATGCTGACACTGGCATACATTAGTTTAAAATAATGCTACAGCAATATCAAATCAGAAACATATGCCAGGTTCAGGAGTTAAAAAGACAAAAATGCAACCCTCGTGGACTCAATGTTGTTACAAAAGGTAATTCAATAGAAGTGACCGCCAATAGGGTTGTGCTAGCTAAACTTTCTTAAAAAGGTAGCCAAATACCAAACATGTGCTAACGCCGAGTGAAACAGCTATTTTAATGCTAAAGTAGCACTAAGGAGCATAGCCTTTCCACAGCGACTGCCAATAGGGTTGTGCTAGCTACAATTTCCTACAGAGGTAGCAAAGTACCAAACATGTGCTAGTGCTGAATGAAACAGCTATTGTAGAGCTAAAGTAGTGCTCCTGATAAGGAGCATAGCCTTGCCACAGCGACTGCAAATAGGGTTTTGCTAGCTACGATTTCTTAAAAAGGTAGTCAAGTACTAATTATGTGTTAAGGCAGAATAAAACAGCAATTTTACAGCTAAAGTAGCGCTCCTGATAAGGAGCATAGCCTTGCGTTGCAGCTTCTGATGTAAAAAGGGGCGAGTCGACTAAGGAAAGGATAGAACATGCGCAGACATAGGTCGGCGATACAAGCAGTAAATGTATCCCTTCATGGAGATACTTTTGGCGCCAAGGAAGTATTTCAAAAACCTGCACACCAATCTGCACACCAATATTCAGCTTTGTCCCTTTTAAACGCCAGGGTTTAGAAAAGATAGATGGACTCATCACGTTGTGGTAAGATGCACAGCAAGGTATAAATATAGGTGCAAATACACTATTATAATACCCTGTGTAACACAGAAGACCTAAATTCAAGTGTGGGGTTTAGAAACAAGCCCCATTTAGGGTGAGATATCTGTTGAGATGGTGTGGGATTCCGATTAAACATGTATCAGATGCAAACATGAGAGCGTATTTAATTACTCACAGTCACCGTATCCAAGGTGTGGTAGATGTTGACGCTAAGCTCGACAAGATAGCATGGTTATAATGCAGCGAGTAATACCAAAAGTGAGATAAAGAAGACAAAAACAGTAAACAAGCATATTAGGATAAAACAGCAAAAACTAAAAAGATTCTAGGTAGAACGTCAGCTAAATATTATAACATTTGTGCTGAGCAAGTCTACAGGTTCCTGGAGAAGCATTTTAGTTTAAAAAATGCGCAAATACAAAAGTGAGCGGTTTAGCGACAAACAAATAATAAAAACACAGCAGTTACTTTGCCAAACGACAAACAAATCATAACACAGCAGTTTCTTAGCCAGAATACAAAACAGTTAGTTGCCTTGCAGGTTACTTACAGTAACAGCGGCAGACCCACTGGGCCAGGTGAACACAGCAGCCAGAGGAGAGTGAGCCTAATAAGGATGGCGCCGCACTAGGCAATCCATCTTTATACTTTTAGGAGCAGGATATGATGTTAGAAGGCGGGGAATGGGACAGGTGAAGAGAACTGGGATGCTAGGGCGGGGCTAGCCTCTAGTCCATGTGCATAGCAAGGAGGAGCTGCCTAGTACAGACAGAGTAACTAGTAGAGAGACAAAAAGGAAAAGGGGGATAAGGTTGTATTAATAGAGAAGAACAGCAGAGGAGTGAGCAGATAGGAAGAAAGATAGTTTCTATTTATAGTATGAAGAGGTGGTGTGAGAGCGGACTATGGAAACTAAGAACAAGTGAGAACGAGCTCACAGAAAACAAATCAGTGAAATAGCAGAATACAGCCAAGTTTCTGGAAGTACGAAGTTGTGAGGGTGAGTTAGTATATTTGTAGCATAGCTGGGGTTAAGACTATAGCAGAAAGAAAAAGAGGAAGGGGAGGGGGGACTAGACAGAGGAATATAAATGACAGGACAGAGAAGTAAAACAGATAGTTTAAGCATTAAACTAAAAAGGATACAGGTAAGGATTATTCAGGAACTAAGAGGGAGCCTAGAATGGATATCGTACCAGTCAATTAATTGTGAAATGCCACACTGACTATAGATCTCAACAAGTTAAACATGCACCCACTCTCTTGCATATGGGCTGTGAACCACTGCATGGGCTCATTCCAAGAATCATCTTTCAGCAGGGGAAGGCAAAGTGGGAAGCTTCACATCCATGATCTCAGGACCAGATGACCAAGGAGCTGCTTCCTGGAAACATACTGGGTGAAACAAGGACTAAAACAGATGGGGGGTAGTGCTGACACTCCACCATACAACACCCTTAGGGTGAGAGTTAGGGTGCACCTTTCCATGCATTAAATATTCTGTGGAATCCAAAAACTGGTACAGAAGCCAAAATAATTTAATCACCAAATGATCCCTGCTCCTGGGAGGCCAAGAGACCACTGATACAGCAACCAATCTCTGTGGAGAACAAGGTCCCAGCAAAATTTCACATTAAACTCACAGGTAACAAATCTAGTCCACCCCTTAGGCCACAGAGAGAGAACTCTTCCACCAGTACCATAAGGTGTCTCCTTCAAATCCTGAAACTAACTCTAAAGGACATGCAAAGCCAGAGATTTTTTTCCCAATGATAACAAAGAGAAGATATCCAAACTGTTCGAATGGAAGAAAAGAACTTGTGGTTATGGGGATTAGTGTACTTGTGGAGGCAAAGGTGAGACTTCATGTCATAGGTAGGTACTAGGCTATCGGCCCTAGGGCCTATACAAGCCTAGCCAAAAAGGTACCCTGGCTTTTGCCACCCAAGAAAATTATTTTCCTGTGCCCCTGTCGAGCAGAGCCACAGATGTGATCCCTGGGGTAAATTTCCTATTTCCCATCCAATCAAGATTTTTCTTGAAAAGTGCTAATGAGGAGCTTTGTTTGATATAGATAGGTAATTTTTTCCAGAGTATGGGAAGTCTTCAGGACAGGAATCTTTACCTCCAGCATGTTCTTTTTATTGTGGCGACACGATTTAGGTCCCTAGCACGTGTAGCTCGGAGGGACTGGGATTTCTTTAAGTGGACCATGTCCAACAGCTCTGGGTTTGACATAGCATTGTATGTGAGGCAGAGATCACCTCTGAGTAGGCGATATGTGACAGAGTAAAGCTGGAGTTCTTTGAGACGGCCTGCGTAGGGCATCTGTTTGAGGCTGGTAATCCTCTTTGTGAGGTATTTCTGCAGCCTTTCCAGTTGTTGTAGAGGTCTTGTGAGGTACATAACAAAAGGGGTGTTGTACTCTATAATGGGTCTAATGATTGATGAGTAGAGGGGAACAATGACCTCCTTTTCCTAGATGAGAAACCTTTTGTTATGGAGGTGTGCCATGTAAAAGGATTTCCTGACTACTGTGGCAATGTGATTATCAAAGGAGAGACTATCCACCTGTGTCCCAAGGTCTCAAACTTTCAGTGTTAAGTAGACTACCACCTATGTGTACAGATGGGTACAGAGTTTTTACCAAAAGGGATGACAATGCACTTTTTGGCATTGAGTTTGAGGCCATGGCTTTGACACCAGGCATCTGTCTCAGTGAGGCCCTTTTGTAGGATTCCACATCGTTAGGAGTTTCAATTATGGCTCCTAGTTTGCAGTCATCTGCGAACTTTGTTGGCCAAAGACCTTCTGTGTTAGCCTATACTTCAGAAAAGTAGATACCAAACAGGAGAGGACCCAGAACTGAACCCTGTGGTACTCCACTTGTCACTGGTCTGAAGTCGAATTTGGAGTCTGCTACTTTCACAGTGTGGGTTCTGTCAGTGAGCCAGTTGGCAACCCAACTTGTGACATAGGGATTTATACCTAGTTTAATAAACCAGGAACCAATACCTCCAAAACGAAAAGCAGGAAGAGAAGCACTACAGCCGAGGTAGAAGTGCTGTATCGTGTGTTATAATGCTGCCACAATTCGAAAAGAAATTCCAAGGCCCATAAACGCTCCAAACAAAGTTTATTGATGTAGATACAGTACAAGTAAAATGCGTCGACCTAGGTTTCGTCCGTCTCCACGGACTTCTTCAGAACAAATACTACAAAAGGAACCACTTAAATACCTTTTACGTTCCCAATTAATGAGCCAATTATCCAATCAATTACATATTGAAAAGAAAATGTTCTAAAAACAAAAACAGAAACAGAATTTGAAGGCAGCAAATTCACCACTATATATAAATAACTATCAATAATATGAACACTACATGACAATAAAAGTGTACATACTTTGCCTGAGTGTATGTGTGTTATTAGGATATATTAATAAAACTCCCTTATAACCTGTGCTTGTATTAATATTACTAAAATTAATTATTTTGTACAAAATAACCATAATGAATTGTATGTGTGTATGGGGAAATGTAATAGTCTGATACACATATTATATCTAACCCAATACCGTGCGAAATTTGTAGTAATCTAAATATATGTAATTAAAATTAATGTTGTACAATTGTATACAATGTATATGTATACAAGGTATAAAATTGTAAATGTTATACAAATACTAACCATAAATATTTACAAATAAATAAATAAATATATTAATATTCAAATAAATATACAAGTAAATAAGTGTAAAATTGTTATAAAATTGTATGAAGTGAATCTAAAGTAGTGTCCCCCAGCATGTACAAATTATACATATTTCCCGTAAAAGTTATGCCCACAAATATATGTATATGTAAAACTGCTGTACATATATACTGTTGGACACCATAGTTTACTGAAATTTATATATATATATGTATAGTTAAAATAAACATAAATTCCAAAAACTAAACCTGTGCTAGTGACCCTTAATATTGTTTAACCATAAAATAGGCTTGATGCGGATATATTCGTTAAGTCCAGGGTACTGATGAGCATTTAGAAATATCTGCATCCTCAATTCTAAAATGTCTAAATTGTGTTTAGTGATTTTGCCCTGTAAATCTATGTTCTGATGTGATGCACCAAAAAACTTAAAATGATGGTTTTCATGTTGGTTTATATGTCTAGCTAAGGCATTTGTTAATTTATTGTTTTTGATGTCCAATAGATGTTCTTTAATCCTGTCCCTCAAATGCCTACTAGTTTTCCCAACATAAAAACCTTCACACTGTTGGCAAACCGCGATGTAAACAACATTAATGGTATAACAACTGATATGCTGGTAAATTTTAATATTATGATTATTGACTGTCACAGCTGTACCAGTACTGATCAAATGTTTACATGTTGAACACCTACCACATTTGAAATTACCCATGGGTTTATGAGAAATATTATCAACTTTTACATTCAAGCTTTCAAACAAATCCTTAAACGATGTGTCCTTCCTAAATACATGTGTTACATGCCCTTTAAAAAGTTCCCCCAATGTCTTATCCATACTTATAAAATTCCAATTCTTGTTAATAATATTTTTAATTCTCCAAGAAATGTCATTAAATGTAGTAATGTACAATGGAATGTTGTTGCAAATTAATTTCCTAACGTCAACAGATTGACTTTTGTTACTATTACTAAACACAACCTCATTACTATTTAATAAGGCCTTGCAAAATCCATTTTGCCTTTTGCCTCTCACTTCTTTGGCAATACTACTACAAAAATCCTTTGGGTACCCTCTGTTCAAAAATAAGGTAATAATAAACTTTATTTCGTGTTCAAAATCCACCTCCTCACTAACCATTCTAGCTGCCCTCACCATCTGCCCTTTTACCACCGCTTTTTTCTGATGGTGAGGGTACCAACTATCAAAATGTAAATAAGAATTTGAGAAGGTGGACTTCCTGTGTATATTAGACACAAGCTTGTTCTTGTTTTTATCATAAGTCAACTTAATATCCAGATAACTAATGCTTTCCTGACTAATAACATGTGTGAAATTTAAAAACCATACACTACTATTAATATATTCTAAAAAAGCTTTTAATACTGCATGTTCCCCATTCCATATAATAAATAAATCTAAAAAACGACCGTAAAATTTAACATGTTTAAAATACTCAGAATTGAACACATAATTTAACTCCCAATATGTCAGTACAAAATTCGCAAAACCTGGGGCACACGCTGCCCCCATGGCTACTCCACTATTCTGTTTGTAGTGGGCCCCCTCAAAAAATATAAAATTATTTTTTAGTACAATATCCATTAGTTTTGTTAAAACATTTATTTTGTTTTGATCATATAGGTTGGTGTAATATAATTGTTCTTCTAACCAGTCAAGCCCACTGTCGTGGGGTATAACAGTAAATAAATTACACACATCCATAGTAATAAATGTATCTCCATGATTAAATTCTATGGCTTTAATTTTTACCAAAAAATCCCAAGAATCCTTGAGTATATGTGGAAAAAATTCAATACCAGGCTTTAAATGATAATCCAAAAATTGGCTGATGAAATGTGTTTTACTGCGTTTACCATCCACTATAGGTCCAAAGTGTAAGTTATCCAAGCCTTTATGTATTTTAGGAATACCGAAAATTCCACTAATAACTGGGTATTCATTCTGTAAAAATCACCATTCGTGTTCATCCACCTCACCTTAAAACAACATGTCAAAGAGTGTAGTGTCAATTCTTTTGTACGCTATGTTTATTTCATTCCTGCTAATTTCCCTATATGTGTCTGCCACCAACATAGCATTCATGTAGGAAACATAATCATGATGGTCTACTATCACTATTCCACTGCCCTTATCGGGTTTCATAATTCTAATATTTTTAGTGGACAAAATCCTGTTTAAATTAGCTTCTTCCTGTTCAGTCAGGTTTTTATTACTAAAATCACTATTATAGTGGATAAAAGCATCCCTAATGTCATTTTCAGTCACTTTTTCAAAGAACGCCACCTTGTTGTGCATGGGTGGGTTATAGGTACCAGGTTTTGACAATCTGTTTGTGCCATTCTCATTAATGCCCCAGGAATTACTCTGATACAATTTTGGATTTGAAATTATTTACCCGGAAGTTGAATTTAAAAATTTTGTATTTACCAAATTCCCCCTCCTGCACGGTACAAAACTGAAACCTTTTGAAAATAAATCAACACATTCTTTATCAAAGGACTGACTTGTGTAATTGTATAATTTAAAATCTCCTTCGTTGTTTACCACGATGTTGGGTTTAAAAAACAACCTACATTCCCCATCTTGATCAAATTGTCTGTTAAAATTATCCTGCAAGCACACATTATCCCATATATTCTTGTTAACATCAGACAACATATCCATATTGTTATTAGTAAAAATTTCATTGTTATTTGCATTTAAAATGACTGTGTCACCAATTTGTGATTGTCCATCAAAAGCATATACCGTTAAATAACATACTGGATCACTGCTATCTACAATAACCGTATCAAATCACTGCTATCTACAATAACCGTATCAAAAACATTGTTAGCAAGATTGTCCAAATCTTTTGCATTCCGAATAATCGTGTCGACAACTTGCCGTTGCCCATCACAGGCATATACAGTTAAATCACATAATGGATCACTGCTATCTACAATAACCGTGTCAGAAACATTGTTGGCAGGATTGTCAAAGTCTTTAGCATTCGAAATAATCGTGTCGACAACTTGCCGTTGCCCATCACAGGCATATACAGTTAAATCACTTAATGTGTCCCCGCTGTCCACATAATGTGTGTGAGCCAAAGAGTTAACACTGTCCACAAATACCTCCGGTCTGTTCATTACATCTGGTATATCATCTAAAAATGTATTTTCTGTCTCTGTATAATTGGAGTTAACTTCTTGTAAAAAATCTGTTACGTCAAAACAATTAACAACACAACTGGGTAACATTGAACTCGTGGTCGTTTCCAATTGTGTCGACTCGTTGCTGTTAAATGAAAAAAATTTATACCTAGTTTAATGAGTTCATCTATAATTCCAGAGTGAGGGATGGTGTCAAAAGCCTTGGCGAGATCTAGATAGGCTTTGTGAACCACCTTACCCTTGTCTATGGCTTTGGTGACTGCTTCAAAGAAGTCAATCAGGTTTAGGAGACATGATCTGCCTTTTACAAACACAAACTGGGTAGGGTCCAGAGTCTGGAGATTACCAATGTCTTTGTTTATAAGTTCCATGATGATACGTTCCATGGCCTTGCAGACCAGGCTCGTTAGGCTAATGAGGTGGTAGTTCCCAGGGTCTATGGTGGCTCCCCCTTTGTGGAGTGGGATAACCGTCGCTGTGCACCATTCAGTGGGCAGAAAACCTGAGGTGAGGCTATGATTGAACATGGTGCTTAGGTGGGGTGCCAGTTCATTCTGTAGTTCATATAGAATACAGCCTGGGATGTTGTCAAGTCCCAAGGATGCTGTGTTCTTAGCTTTGGAGAGTGTAGTTTTTACCTGTGCAGCCATGATTTCAGGAACTTTGCATTCTTCTGGTATACAGATGGGCCCTTTGGGGGGGGGGTAAAGGTAGCACTGAACCTATCTTCCAGGATGTTGGCAATATCAGTTGGTTCTGTATATTTAGTCCCATTGTGCTGTAACTCAGAGCAGATCTGAGTGTTGCCATTGAGATTCTTGACATAGCTATAGAATGCTTTGAGGCTGTATTTAGAATCAGTGGCGATTTTGTTTTCATAACTAGCTTTGAAGGATTTTATGAGGGATCTTGGCTTCTTACTGAGGCTGACCAGGGAGTTCTTCCAGTCATGGGATTTTACTCTTTTTCAACAGTTTCTTTCTTCTGTTGTAGAGTTCGTTTATGGCAGGGGACCACCAGATTGGCTTCCTTTTTTTGGGAGGATAGCATCTTGGTTCGGTTAGGGATAGCATGATCCCTGCACTCGTGTAAGTGCTTACAAAATGCATTTGTGTAGGATTCAGTAGTCGTACCTGTTTGTCTGCATGGGTGTCGTGAAGTTTGCCACGTGAAGTTGGCTCTGGAGAAATTTTTTACAGTGGTTTCCCTAATTGGGGGTGGGGGTGGGATGTGGATGTCTAGGCTGATTAGCTTGTGGTCGAATCTGACCAATGAGGAATTGACCTCGGGTGTGGAACACCCATTACCCATGTTGGTAATGACCAGATCTAGGATATTGCTGCCCCTGGTGGGGATGTGGATAAGTTGATCCAAGGCGTTAGAATTTATGAATTCCAGAAAACATTGAGCAAAAGAGTTGGTACAGAAGTAGTTTGCCTAGTTAATGGTGGGGTAGTTGAAAATCACCCATTATTAGGGTTTTGGGTTGTACCCTATTATTTTCCAGTGTATCAAGAAATGAGGAGTTGGAATCCTGAGGCAGGGTGGGGGATCTGTAGCAAGTTACAATTTGGATTGCGGTCTTGTCAGAGTTAGTTGCACTTGGATAATTTCGGATGCATTATGCTGAGCAACTAGCCTGGAGGTGTGGATATCCTTAATGAATATGGACACACCTCCACCTTTAGTGTTTCAGTCCAGGTTAGGTGGTCGAAAGGTGTGGTAATTATAGCCTGGTAATGCAGGGGTGCTCTCTGGAACCTTGAACCAGGTCTTGTCACTGCACATATGTCGATGTTCTCCATTTTAAGGAGCGCCTTGAGTGAATGCATTTTGAGGTTTACACTTCTAGCATCAAGTAGCATTACCCTCAGATTTTGCAACATAAAACATGACCACAGGAAATTCCAGAAAAAAATGACCAGTTCTGACTCATGAAAAGAATACCATAGGATGCATCAATGCTAGATCAGTGTTGGTTCCCTGCACATCTAAAAATCAGCCAGTAAAGAGGAATGCATCTGATGCAATTCCCCCTTTGGGAAAGTGCTCACTATAAATCAATAACACTATACCAAACCCAATAATTGGTCACTTTTGTTTGTTTTAACTTAACTAGTCACTTTAAGTAGCAGTTTAATTTTATCCATTACCAAGATGGTTATATTGTTGCAAATAGCAAGCTGTGCTTTCCAAATAAGTAGAGAAATTAATTCACAAATTATCTTTATACATAAAAGCAAATAATGCTGTTTGTTGACGTTAATGAAAGCATGGCATGTGCCCCTTTAATAAATCCTGATTTTTAGCTCCCTTATCAAGCACCCTTAGAATATATGTGGTCTTTCAAGAGAGGCACTTTTAGGTTAAGTAAAATTTTTATCCAGTAAATATTTTCAATATTAAGCTCAGAGTCTGACAATAACTGATACATACGTTCTGACATTTCCCCAAAGTTCTCTGAAAAGGTTGAGAAACAGATGTGATCTAATGGTCTTTAATGCACCAATAAGAGAAAGCAGCTTGTACTGTAAAACTCATTCCGGGCCAGTATAAAAGTATCACAGAGCCCATGAGTTAAAGTGCTTACTGGCAGTAGACCAGCACAGCATTTCTATATTTTATTGTGCTGGACAGTATTTGCTGATCTTACATTGTTTTTCTGTAACAAAAGTTAAACATCCAAATGGGTGAACAGAATCACAAGGGACTTATTTCCTTCCGATTTATGTTCAGCTCTGTAAAATTCCTTCTGATTATGTTCACCTCCATTACAGATGACTGACTAACTTTTTTGGTTCTGTATTTGAGCTTTGGAGTCTGCATGTCCTCCCCGTGGTCGAGTGCCCTCCAAAAGACATGCGTGAATGGGCGTGCCTTCGCTGAAGGCTGGGCGACGGGCTGGCAACTTGGCACCATAAAAATCTGCCAATCATTAGCGGACCGGAGTTACACTGTGGCGACCCCTAACCGGGAAAAGCTGAAAATACAAACAAAACAGTTTGAGCTTTGAATTCAGCACATCACCACAGATGCCTGGTTGGTAGGGTGAAGTAAACTTCCTCCAAGCTTGCCTTTTAATAGCAGCAAGTGCAGCTGCTGACTTTTTGCCTACAAAAGAATTTCAAGGTTATACTTAAGAAGACTACAAATGGCTACAATATGTAGACAACCATGTGCAAACTGATGCATACAATTCTTATATTACTTACCAAATAAAAAAGGTCCTCATGAGAAATCTGGAGTGCACATTCTGTCTTATATCATCATGATTGCCCATCCCCATATTTTCTTTTTGCTGGTTTATTAAGGAAGTAAACCCAAAATGCTGACCCTTCCATAGATGACCCTGGCACAATGTCTATTGAAGTGCCTTTGTTCAGGGTCACACAGTTGCAGATGAAGAATAAAAAGAACAGGCAGACTGCACATCTCACTAATGACAGTGTTTGGCCTCAGGAAGCACCAATGGGAGAGGAACACTATATAGAAAAAAAATCTATAACCTCTGCTGTGTAGAAAAAAAAAACATCATTTCTACTCAAAAACAACACGATGTAGGAATGCTTTAGCAGGTTATGAATTGCCCGATTCTTCGATCACAACTGAAACTTCACAAATGTCCAATATGCAAATTGCCACTCAGACTGGAGCCAAGAACAGTGACATACTCAATGAATGGGACTTGCCAGTTATTCTGAGGAGACTGAAATGCAGCACAGAAGTAGTATGTGAGGTACTGCCTAAAATATCTTGTTGTAAAACAACATAGTTAAATCTGCACAAGGGGGAAACGGAGATTTCTAAAAGAAAAAAAAAACACCACTTACACTGTTCTAAGGGTACATTCCTGCTGTTTTTGACATCAGATCCAGTCAGGCATGAAAGTCATGGGGTCAAATTCCAAAAAAGTTGCTCTCTGTGCAATTCTGCCCCGATTCTGAGAGCAACACCTATCTATAAGCAGGCTTACAAGAGGGGCCAGATTCCAAACACCTGCTCTCAGTGTGACCACTACACTGAAGTCTTATGGTACCAGGACCACGGTATAAAAATTAATGAGGGCAGCATTCTGAATTTTATACTAAGTGACCGGGTTTCCAAATTTACATTTTGATTACTATGGATATGCCCTACTTGTTAACTGGATAAGTCCAGTAAAGGCAAAGGTGGCCCTTTTTAAGGGTAACTTCTGATCTCTTGACTTGCTAGGACAGTCGCATTGCACCCACAAATAGAAAGAACCAGACCTGGTAATATTAGATGAAGCTTATTACAAAATTGTTCACTAGGAAAACAAACCTTCCCAGAAGTCTGATACCACAGTATGATACTAAATTTTAAAGCAATAAATAAGCATATATTTGCTACAGTAAGCATATGCCAATTAGAACAATACAAGTAGCCCATCAAGTGGTAATTGATTAGCTTGTAGTATGAAACATAAGGCAACATTATTACATTACCTCTACATTACATATCTGGAGTACACTACAGGAAAAGCTACTAAAACTGGTGTACTTTTACAGGGTGTGGGCTCATCATGTTACTCTAGCATGCAAATCTACTTAATTATTTTAAAATTTTAAATTACTATTACTCATAACAACGGCTATAAATGCCTTAAGTAGTATACCTTGAAATTTCAATAACAGGCTGGATGTCTGATTAAAAAGTACTGCATCCTGCCTGCACACAAATTCAGAAACCATTCATTTCTCAAGAAAGGAAGGGCTTTGATCTTTCCCACCCGTGAGCTCTGAAAGCCTGTAACCTCCAACCTCCCATCAAAAAGAAAATTCCAAAACACCTAGAGACTACAAAGAAAAAGTCATACAGATTCTAGAAGACATATCCAGATAAGTAAATATGACATACAAAGGCCAATTTTGAGAGAAAAATTGCCATGGATTCAAAGGACAATCATAAGGCCTTTTTCAGCTATGTTAGGAACCTGGGTGGAAACTCCAAGATATGCTCAGAATTGGTCCAAAATGATACAAAAATCACTGAACCCACAGACATTGCCAACATACTGGCAGACAGGTTCAGTGCAAACTTCACCCCCCTCTCCCCCCCTAAAGGAGAGATGACTATCCCAGCAGAGTGTAGCCTCCCAGACATCTCAAATGCGCAGGTGAAAGCTGCTCTCTCTAAAGCTAAACACAGCATCAATGGGACCGGATGGTGTCCCCGGCTGTGTGCTACACGAGCTAAATGAGGAATTAAACCCGCACATAAGGCAGCTGTTTAATCTCAGCCTTACCACAGGATACGTGCCCAAGGAGTGACGTACGGCAACTGTGGTCCCACTCCACAAAGGTGGTGCCTCTACGGACCCTGGTAATTACCGCCCCATAAGCTTAACAAGTCTAGTCTGCAAAGCTATGGAGAGGATCATAATGGAGCTCATAAACAAAGATATAGGGGACTTGCAGACATTGGACCAGACCCAGTTTGGCTTCGTCAAGGGCAGATCATGCCTTTTGAACTTGGTTGACTTCTTCGAAACAGTCACCAAGGCCATTGATGAGGGAAAGGCAGTCCATACAGCCTACCTTGACCTTGCAAAGGCCTTCGACACAATACCCCACTCGGGTATTGTAGAAAAACTTACCAGCTTAAATGTAAACCCATATGTCACAAGATGGGTTGCAAACTGGCTTAAGGACAGAACCCACAGGGTTAGAGTTGCTGGCACTATGTCACCAGTCACAAGTGGTGTCCCACAGGGCTCGGTCCTTGGCCCCCTATTGTTCGGCATCTACTTCTCAGAAGTACAGGCCAACATGGGAGGACTTTGGCTGACAAAGTTTGCAGACTACTGCAAACTGGGCGCCATAGTGGAAAGTGCATCGGACACGGATATCCTTCAGAAGTGACTCACGGAAACAGATAGCTGGTGCCAGAGCCATGGCCTGAAGTTAAACGCCAAAAAATGTATAGTCATACCCTTCGTGAAAAACAAGGTAACCCCAAGCTACCATACAGGTGGCAATCCACTAAGCACAGAAGAGGTCATCAGGGACCTGGGGACCCAGGTTGACAGTGGCCTTTCTTTTGACACTCACGTTGCTAAAGTGGTTAGAAAGACCTTCTACACTGCCCACCTGATCATGAAGGGATTCACATCCAGATCTAGTGAGGTCATTGTTCCCCTGTACTCTTCACTTATCAGACCAATGATAGAGTACAATGCCCCATTCGGGATGTATCTCACCCGACATCTGCAGCAATTGGAGAGACCCAAAAGTTCCTCACCAAAAGGATAAAGGGACTCCAAAATCTGTCATATGCTGCCAGATTGAAGAAACTCCAGCTCTATTCAGTTGCATACCGTCTGCTCAGAGGTGACATGTGCCTGACATACAAGGCCATGTCCAACCCGGAATTAATGGACATGCTTCACCTCAAAAAATCCAAATCCACCAAAACCACTAGAGCAAGCGACTTAAACCTTAGCACGGATATAAATAGGACGTGCTGGAGGGATAGATTTATCACTCAGAGACTCCCTATGCTGTGAAATAAAATCCCGGTCCATGTGAGGCAGAGCACCTCGCTGGCTCTGTTCAAGAGAAATCTTGACCTGTGGATGGGAGATCGTAGGTTTATCCCAGGAATCATCTCTGTGTCACTTCTGGACAGAGGCGCAACAAACTAATGGGCACAGTATTTTTTTCATATAAGGGGTGGCGTAAGCCACAAAAATTTGGGCTAGGCTTATAAATGCCTTAGGGCAGATAGCCTAGTATAAACCTATGAACCAATAAACAAGTGTACAAAGGGAAACACAATGCATTGCGTTTATTTAGCCCAGAATGCACCTATAAACAAGTGTACAAAGGGAAGCACAATGCATTGCGTTTATTTAGCCCAGAATGCCAGAAAAATAGGAATGTAATTCTAACATTCATATTTTTAAAAAACAATGAAGGAAGGGTATTATAGGAGTTGAAACTGAAGATCAAATTAAGGTTGGAGAAAGGAATATTTTGAAGCATTTCTACTTGAAGGACCAGCAGCAGGCTGTATAGGAACAAGAATGGATTTGAAAAAAGTGTGAAGCCTAAAGTAAGAGGATTATAAAGATTCAAAAAGGATAGAGAATTATGGAATACAGAAGTTACCACTGAGATATCACAGGACAAAGTAGCTGCACACATTCAAGCAGGCCTTAAAGATAAAAGATTCATTCTTCTGACTTGTGTTTTCATGGCTTCAAGGTTACACCATGCCATAAATCTCAGCTAGATACTTGCCCTTCTCATTACAGAGGGCATAAAACATTTCTAAACCCCTTCCATCCTCCTAATTTCCAACACAGAGTATCAAATATTAATACCAATTTACTACTGAAATCTAATATTTGTAGATGCCTGTGCTGACATCACCAACAGGGAGTATGGGTAATTAACTGGATGCCAGCAAGACCATAAAGCACTATTATGGCTGCTTGGATAATGTCCCTCTAGACGCTTGATGGCTGGTAGGCACACAGGCAAAAATGAAAACAAAAAAATATATATATCTAATTCTCTCAACTGCACTCCAATGTTTAATCCAGTGATAAGACAGGTGATCTCTTCCTTATCACAGAAAACTAACGCAGCATCCTTATTTCTTATTCCTACTGACCATAAACCCTACTTTACTTCACCTTCATTTTTAAGCTACCATTTAATATAAACCTTGAAATCTACTATAGCATTTTAACCATTACTTTTCTATGGAGAGGGTAACTGCTTCCAGAAATATTACATATAGCAAAACAGACTTTATGTTGGATGATTATTGTAAGGGATGATTATTGTAAGATGACTGATATCAAGCTGTATGAATTTTTAAAAGTAAACAAACAAAACAGTGTAAAACTTCTGTGTGGAAGACTTTCAATCTATATATCTCTAGTTAATCAATGTATATTAATCAGATCAGACAAAAGTAGAAGTAGCAGCAAACTTACTCATCTTAAGTATATATATATATATATATATATATATATATAAATATATATATATATATATATAAAAATATATATATATATATATATATATATATATATATATATATATATATATATATATATATTGTACAGAATTACTAAGTATTCGAAAGTAATCCAAGCAAGGCAGGCAGTCTGTTTCCAGTTGAAAATCCTTTATTAACTACACAGACAAGGGATCCAAGTAAAACAAAAATAGAAAAGATTCCTCACAAGCTTTCTAAAATACATATCTCCTTTTTATCAGGCAAGAGAGTGGTTTATTGTGCTGTAAAACAAAGTATTATTGGTACACATGTTAAATTGACATCTCTTCCCTCCATCAGTGTGACATTCGAGTTGGTCCTGCCCTACTTAGTACCGGTCATAATATAACCCTTATGTACTTTAAATAAAATTTATAATGGATGTGGTACCTCTTATTTAACCAGATTATTAAGTCTGTGATTTTATCCAAGACAATATACTACATGGCTGGAAATATATCAACCTTAGTCCATTTGGCAATCTATACATATACACTTTGCATGCAAAAAAAATCAATTGTAAAAATCATATTCTATTTTCATAACTTATTGTTAACAAAAAGATCGCTTTCGCCCTTCTAGACTTCTTCAGGTCTGTGTACAAGAACCCTAAAAACTATCTACAAAAATATATATAATTGTATAATTAGTCAAGTACACATAATTTTGAATAAAGTGGAAAAAAGAAAACCAGAAAAAGAAAAAAATAATAAAAAAATGTATGATGGAAATAAAATATGCACTTAAATTACAACCGATTTAAAATGGTATTTAAAACCAACTGGTAGAATAAAATAAAATTAGTCATGTAAACAATGTGGCAATTTTCTAAGTTCCAGTGCACGTTTAACTGAAAAGTAGTAGTATAGTCCAGGCTTCCTAAAAGAGGTTCAGCTTTAAATTGCCACGAGTTCATGTTTCTCCAAAATATTCGGGATGTCTCCTTCAAGATCACCCATGTCTATGCGATACAGATCTGGAACTTAAAACCTGTGCGTCTTTTATGAAGAGAAAGGTGTTGGGCTAGTGCATTATTTTTACATCCAGAGTGGATTTCTGACGGATGACATGAAATCCTATGCTTGATTTTATTTATAGTCTTGCCCACATAGAATGCATCACATTTATTGCACTGTGCCCTGCAAATTACTTTTGTAGTGGCTTTGGTATTGGTGTGATGGTTGTTGTCTGTGCGGTCGATATTGGTCTTCCTGAAGAAACTAGTCTCTGTGAAGGTGCTGCTGCTCCTAGTAGCTGAATTGTCTGTGGTCCTGGTTGTCCTGGTAGTCCTGTAGAACTCTATGTTGGTTCTGGTTGCCTCTGTGGCTTATGTTCCTGTCCTGATCCTTCTGTGATGTCAAAGGCTTCTGCGGACTGTTGATAGCCAGAGGGGATTGGGATGGTGGGGAATGAGAAGTTGGGGGGGGGGGCAGCCTCCTGGTGGTCCTGTATTGTGCCCCTTTCTGGTTTTGTGCGAGATTCCCCCTGGGAAAACCCCATTGAGGTCTGCTGGCACGGTTATAATTTCCCGTTATAACTAAAACCTTGTCTGTTGTTGGTTCTCCTGTTGTTATTATCATTATTATTGTACCTCCTAGTAAGTCTCCCAGGATCATCTTTGTCCAGTTGATCTAGTTTCATTTTATTAATCATTCTTTAATGGACTGCTCATACCCTTTCACTCTTTCTTTAAGCAGCTCAAATTTAGCATCCAAGTCATTGTGGTTCTCATTTTCCAATGTTGTTTTTAAAGATGTGATGTCAGTCTTTGTACCTTCCTGCACACTAAGGTTGTTCCTTACTAGCAGACGAATAAGTTTGTAGCTGGCATCCTCTAAAATATCTTGACATTCCTTAGAAAGTGAATCATCCATTCTTTTCCTTTTTGTTCAATCTAAGTCCCCTGGGTAGTCTCTTCTTATCTATGCTTTGTTGTAAATAAATGTGTTCCCAGTAGAGAGCATGCATGCATTTCAGTTGCCTTTCTAGTTTAAAAAAAAATCTGAATTCATAGTTTCTGGGCCCATTCTTCCCTGTCCATTTTCTGTATCTGTTTGTATCTGATCTGCTTCTGTATCATTCCAGACAGGTACAGTTAGTAAATCTTTTAGTCTTGTCATTATCCATGTTTTAAAATGCTGGAATTCCACACCAATTCAGGGATCCTTTGACGAACAAAAACCTTGGTCTCGGAGACCAAAGTACCAACAAAAAAAAAAAAGTAATCTCCGTGGTATCCCCGAAGTCTCAAAACAACCCACTAAACAAGTGTAGTGGGTCCAAAAATAAAAGTGCAAGAAACTTTTGTGTGTGGAAGATTTTCAGTCCATATATCTCTAGTTAATCACCGTATATTAATCAGATCAGACAAAAACAGTAGAAGTAGTGAAGTAAAAAATAAATAAATAAAAAATAAAACAATATATAATTGTACAGAATTACGAAGTATTTGAATGGACTAAGGTTGATATATTTCCAGCCATGTAGTATATTGTCTTGGATAAAATCACATACTTAATAATTTCCTTAATAATCTGGTTAATAAGAGGTACCACATCATTATAAAAAGTTTAAGTAAACAAGGGTTGTATTCTTATGACAGCTACTAAGTAGGGCAGGATCAGCTCGAATGTCACACTGATGGGGGAAGGGATGTGAATTAAACGTGTACCAATAACACTGTTTTACAGCACAATAAACCACTCCCTTGCCTGATAAAAAGTATATATATTTAGAAAGCTTGCGAGGAAACTATTACTCTATTTTTGTTTTACTTGGATTGCTTGTCTGTGCACTTAATGGATTTTCGACTGGAAACAGACTGCCTGTCTTGCTTGGATTACTTTCGAATACTTAGTAATTCTGTACAATTTTATATATATATATATATATATATATATATATATATATATATATATATATATATTTTTTTTTTTTTTTTTACTTTTGTCTGATCTGATTAATATACAGTGATTAACTAGAGATATATGGACTGAAAATCTTCCACACAGAGAAGTTTCTTACACAGTTTTGTTTTTGGACCCACTACAGTTGTTCAGTGGGTTGTTTTGAGACTTTTTAAAAGTAAAAAAACTCCAACTGCACTGGCTATTTATGCTATACCAAAAATTCACAAAAATTTGTCTAGTCCACCTTTTCGACCAACTGTTTCTGCTTCAGGTAAAACTAAACCTTTGGCTAAATTTATAGAAGTGAAGTTAAAACATATACTTAAAAAGTACATCGCATGCACTAATAGACTCAAGGAGCTTTTTATCTGAACTAGCTAAATCAAGCTGTGATAGTTATAGATTATTTGTTACTGTCGATATAATGAATTTATTTTCTGTGATACTTTCAGATACCGAAGGGGAATGGTTTACAGACGTTAAATCATTTTTACTAATGTTTGGTTAACAGACGAAGTTGTGTAGTGTGTTAGATAAAATTCAACTTGAGTTGCAGTGGACACTATTTGTTCACCTATTTATTCTAATTTAAGCACTAGTATATTGGGAAAACAATTCTGTATTTAATTCAGACTTTGAGGAATATATTAAGAATTATTATAGTATCTGGATGACCTACTTATTCTATGGACTGATGACATACATAAACTGCAGGAATTTTTTATCTCAATACTACCACATCAGTTTTAAAGTTCACATATGAAGCTTCTTTAGTCAAGAAATTAAAATTATTCAGATGTTGTGGCAGTGTTTTTTGTTCTAAGAATTACACATAACATACTTTCTCAAATTCCAACAAACATTTTATGGAGGACCATACTGGCTGGAAAAACAAATATTATGAAAGGGCAGTTTATTAGAATATCTAGCTTGGGAAGTGAAGAACATTTTTTAAATGAGTTAGAAATTGCCACGAAGATGTTCCTTGATAGAGAATATCCCGAGGATATGTTGTAATGTTTAGCTAATAAAATCATTGGAAGGAGAAAAGCCTTTGGTACTAAAGGCACCGTACATCACACGTACACTCTGCACATAAAGAAGGGGGCATAAAGGTGATGCAAGGAGACACACTCAGAAGTGGAAAAGCCCTAGGAGGAAGAGACTGTCCCTAGGGACAAATAAGAACATGTGCATCCAGAAGGGAGAAGAGAGGAAAAAAAAAACATGCTAAAGCAGACAGGGCAGGAGGGAGGGAGTGGATACTGCAACAATGAAGGACACCAACTGTTATGGTAAGATTTTACACAACTGTTCTATATCGTTCCATATCCCTGTTGCAGTACTCATAACTGAAAGGAGAATACAAAAGCTCAAGAGGAAACCTGGGAGGAGGATGGCACAGATTAACCATCCGGAAACCCATGCAGTATAGGCCCTGGCAAAGCCAGCTCTAGCCCTAGAAATAACATCTAACATGTAATGCTTAGTGAAGGTATGAAGAGAAGACCACGTGGCAGCCTCAAAGATGGAACTGGTATCCAACTCCTTAAAAACAACAGCGGAGATAACAGACTTGGTAGAATGTGCCTTTACTGATGAGGAATGACATTAACCATGAAAAGCATAAACAAAAAGAAATGGCTTTAGAAATCCAGGTTTCCTTAGAAACACCTAAACTTAAAGACCTGGCATGAAAGAAAAAAAAAAGAAAAGCTGATCAGATTTGCAAATAACTACAGTTATATCCAAATAAAACCTGAACTGTCTATGCAAATCCAAGCAGAATGTGGAGAAGGAAAAAGCAAGGCAGATGAATAGACTAATTAAGGGACAACTCACTGACCACCTTGGGCATAAAAGGGTTAGTATGAAGAGACACCCCGTCTCTGTGGAAAACTAAGGAAGGAAGAACAGCCATGAGAGCCTGAAGTTCAGATGCACTCTTTGCTGAAGTGAGCCAAAAGAATATTCCTCCAAGTACAATGTTGTAAGGAAGCTGTAGCAACAGGCATCCGAGTCAATTTTTCAGAACAAAATTGAAGTCCCAGGAAGGCGGTATAGGCTTCCTTGGAGGCCTGATATAAAGGACACCTTCTCAAACCTAGAGACCAAAGGACAGTCAAGAAAAGATGAACAGAAATTGCTGACAGGTGAGCTTTAACTGAAGAATATGCCAACCCAGTACGGAGAAGATCATGCAAACAAACAGACGGGGATCCTGATGGTAACAGAGCAAATAAATAAAATGGGGATCCTGATGTAACAGAAGCAAGAGAAGCACAAGACGGAAAATCTTTTTTATTTAGACAAATGGAATTTGGTGGCCTCCTTCAGGACCTGAAGCACATGGCTTAGAAAAGAGGTGCCTCAAAGGGATCAAAACCCTAATAACCCACAGCACCAGTTGAAGAGTAGACAATTGAAGGTGGATAAGAGACCCCTTTGTCTTGTGCGAGAAGGTCGACCCAGTAAGGTAACCTGTGGAGATTGCCCCTGGCCAAGTGAAAAAGAAGGGGGAACCAATGGTGTCTAGGCCAAAAGGAATTTTAGGAGAGAGTTCTGCCTGATCTTGTGCAAGACTCATGGGAGGAGCAGGAGGGAAGGAGTATGGAAACAGTCACAGAAACCTGGTTCAAAGCTGTGGAGATCACCCGAGCCTTACCTGGTTACTCATCCTATCATACATTCAGACCCCAAACTGTGGGCAGTAAAGCCAAAGGAGGTGGAGTTTTAATATATATTAAAGATGTATACCTCCAGGCTGGTCAAACAGTATGATGCACAGGAGACACTCCAGGTGCAGTTAACTATTGATAAGACCCCTATACAAATCATAGCTAGCTAGCAGCCGAAAATCTGACTCAAGATGCCCAGTCCGCCTATATGGACTTCTTCGAATCTATAAAGATTCAACCCTGATCCTGGGTGACTTAACTACCCAAACACAAGACTGGAAGAACTACTCATGCCAGAACACAAATGCCCAGAGATTCCACAATTTTGTCAATGCAAATGCTTTAGAACAGCTAGTCAATACCCCCACAAGAGGCGACAATCTTCTTCTTTCAGCTGCTCCCGTTAGGGGGGGGCGCCACAGCGGATCAACTGTTTCCATTTCGTCCTGTCCTCTGCATCTTGCTCTGTCACACTAACCACCTGCATGTCCTCTCTCACCACATCCATAAACCTCATCTTAGGCCTTCCTCTTTTCCTTTTACCTGGCAGCTTCATCCTTAGCATCTTTTTCCCCAATATACTCTGCATCCCTCCTCAGCACATGTCCAAACCAACGTAATCTTGCCTCTCTGGCTTGGTCTCCAAAACTTCCAACCTGGGCTGACCCGCTAATATACTTATTTCTAATCCTGTCCATCCTCGTCACACCCAGTGCAAATCTTAACATCTTCAACTCTGCCATGTCAAGCTCTGACTCCTGCCTTTTTGTCAATGCCACTGTCTCAAACCCATATAACATAGCTGGTCTCACTACCCTCTTCTAGACCTTCCCTTTCACTCTTACTGGTACTAGTCTGTCACAAATCACTACTGACACTCTTCTCCACCCACTCATCTTGCCTGTACTCTCTTCACCTCTCTTCCACACTCACTATTACTCTGAACTGCTGATCCCAAGTATTTAAATTCATCCACCTTCGCCACCTCTACTCCCTACATCTTCACCATTCTTCTATCCTCCCTCTCATTCACACACATATATTCTGTCTTAGTCCTGCTGACCTTCATTCCTCTTCTCTCTAGAGCATATCTCCACCTCTCCAGGGTCTCCTCCATCTGTTCCCTTTTCTCACTACAGATCACAATGTCATCTGCAAACATCATAGTCCACGGGGACTCTTGTCTGATCTCATCTGTCAACCTGTCCATCACCACTGCAAATAAGAAAGGGCTCACAGCTGATCCTTGATGTAATCCCACCTCCACCTTAAACACATCCATCACTCCCACCCAGACCTCACCGCTGTCACACTACCCACGTACATAATCCTGTACCACTCTTACATACTTTTCTGACACTCCCGACTTCCTCATACAATATCGCAACTCCTCTCTAGGCACCCCGTCATATCACAACTCCTCTCTAGGCACCCCGTCATATCACAACTCCTCTCTAGGCACCCTGTCATATTCTTTAAGTCCACAAAGACACAATGCAAGAGGTGACAATATCTTGGGTAAACACTGTGGCCCTCTAGCTAGATCAAACAAAAAAACTTCTCCAAAGCTAATTACACTGTAAACAGCTTCACAGCCCCCTCCCCTTCTCTAGGAACTGGCACCAGTATCTAAAACTATACCAAAACACTATACAAGCATTTATATAGATGCATGGAACCAGGAATACCTGACAGGACTAAATCATCCTCCGCAAGGAAGAGTAAACCTATCTGGTGGACAGGTGTAATAATAAAGGAAAAAAACTGCTGTCCAGGACCAAGGAGGAGGAGGTACCCAATTGGAAGCAGTCTCTCCTTAGCCTGAACAAGCAAATAAGAACATTGGTGAAATCCTTCAAAGCAAACTGAGTCCAAATTGGCCCCATCTACTAGAGGCAATCATAAGGCCTTCTTCACATATGTCCACAGTCTCAAAGGAAGCACCCAGATCTGTTCAGAACTGGTGGTCAAGGACACCACATATACAAATGTCACAGACATAGCAAACTTGCTGGCTGACAGATTCAGTGAAAACTTCACCCCTCTGCTCTCTCCATCAGTAATCAGGACATTCCCAGTACCTGTCCCCTTCCCCTTATATCTAGGGAACAGGTAATCACTGCTCACTAAAAGGCAAAAAATACAGCCTCCATGGGACCCGATAACATCCCTGGCTGCATCCTACATGAACTCAGACACGAACTTGCAGCATCATTAGGCTCCCTACTCAATCAAAGCCTGAGTAACAGCTTTGTCCCAGCTTACTGGAAGACCACCACTGTCATCCCCTTGCACAAAAGGTTTGAGTGTCCACTGATCCGGGAAATTACAGACCCCCTCAGCTTAACTAGCCTGATCTGCAAGGCCATGGATCGGATTATCATGGACCTCATTAACAAGGATATCAGCAACCTCCAAACACTCAATCCCACACAGTTTGGTTTCGTCAAGGGGAGGTCATGTCTGTTAATTTGTTCGACTTCTTTGAGACAGTCACCAAAGCCATGGAAGATGGTGCGCACAGTCTACCTTGACCTGGCCAAAACTTTCAACACCATTCTCCAACTCAAGCGTAATAGATAAACTCTCTCAGACAGGCAATCAATCCGTATGTTACCAGATGGGTAGCCAACTGGCTCACTGATAGAATCCACCTATTCAAAATATGGAAAGCCACTTCAAGAAGTAGAGCCGTAATGAGCAGTGTGCTCCAGGGTTCGGTCTTGGGGCATCTACTATTTGGGATATACTTTTCTGAGGTGCAGGCCAAAACCAATGGGCTATGGCTGACCAAGTTTGCAGACTACTGCAAGCTAGGTGCTGTCATCAATTCCCCTAGGGATGTGGACACCCTCCCAGAGGGTCTCACCCAAACAAATGACTGGTGCTAGAAATGTGGCCTCAAGCTGAATACCAAAAAATGCATAATCGTCCTCTTTGGGGAAAGTGACATCCACACAAATTATCACAAATTACCACATTAATAACAACGTCCTAAGCATGCAATCATCAGTTAGGGATTTGGGCACCCAGGTTGATTGACCACCATGCTGCTTCCTTTGTAAGGAAATCTTTCTACATGGACCACCTCATTACCAAGGGTATCTCATCCAAGGACAAGGAGGTCATAACATCCCTGTACTCTTCCCTTATAAGGCCCATTATTGAGTACAATGTCCCATTCAGCATGTACCTTGTAAAGGACATGCAGCAGCTGGAGCGACCACAAAGATTCCTCACCAGGAGAATCCAGGGCCCCAAAAAGCTACCATACACAGGATTGAGCCCTCTACTCAGTTTCACACAGAGTCCTCAAAGGTGACCTCTGTCTGGCATACAAGGTGATCTCGGACCCTGCCTTGATGGGACTGCTGCATATCTGCAAGTCAAGCTCCACTCAAGCAACCCACACATGCAGCCTCAACCTGGTCCGTCTGATATCAACAGGACTTGTTGGAAAGATAGATTTGTGTCCCAAAGACTCCCGCATCTGTGGAATAGACCCCTCTCCATGTCAAGCAGAGTACCTCTTTACCCCTTTTTAAAAACAACCAGGATAACTAGATGGGAAACAGAAAATACATCCCTGGGATTCCACCAGTGTCCCTGCTGGACAGGGGTATTAGGTGACGACTTGTCTTAAACATGGGCTAAACTATTGGCTAGGCTTATAAGGGCTTCAAGGCCAATAGCCTAGTAGCTTCTCATGATCCTATGAAACATCCACTTCCAAGAAAAAGACTAGGCATACACTTTCCGAGTCAGAGGACTTGGGACTCTGAAACTAAATAAAGGAATTTGTCTGTTCAGAGGGGAGGCAAAAAAATCTGAGGAATACCCCACTTATGGACAATGTCCAGGAAAAAGTCTGTCCAACATATCCATTTGTGAGCTTGTGTGCTGGACCTGTTCAAAAAAGAAAGTCTGCCACTAGACTGTACTCCAAGGGAATGTAAAAAGCCTGAAGAGTCACTCGATACTGGACAGCTGGATCCCAGACCTGAACAGCTAGCCTGCAAAGAATGTAGAACCTTGTACCCCCTTTGTTGTTGACGTACCACATCACTGTGGCATTATCCATGAAAATTTTGAGGGGCCTGGGATGAAAGAGGGAATGAATCCCACCCCACCCCCCATGTGAGGCATCTGTAAAGAGCTCTTGAGTCAGGACTGTAGTCTGGAAAAGTCGTCTCAGGTTGAGAGAAAGTTAATGAATCCACCACTGAAGCTCAAGCTTGAGACAAGGAAGAGGAGGACTGGGGAGTCCAGGGGGTGGCAATGTTGGAGCCACATTGACTTGAGATGCAACTGTAGCTTTCTTATATGGAGCTTGGATAGAAACAGCGTGGGAATGGTGGAAGCCAAGAACCCTGAGAAAGTCCCTGGCTGTGACAGAGGCCAAAGAAAGAAGAGACTGGAAAGAGGCAATAAGACAGGGCCTTGGGAGAAGGCAGAGATGGCAGCATGGGGGTGGTCTGAAGTCTGCAACCTAGGAAAATATGATCCTGAGAAGGGGTCAGAGCTAATTTCCGAATGTTTATGGTATACCTTAGACATCCAAAACAGGGAAATAGTAATCTGGAGATCCTGAAGCAGAGCATCAGGGGAAGAAGCTTGAATAATCACATCACCCAGATAAGGAAAGATCTAAACTCAACTCGCCCTGTAAAAGGCAATGACAGGAACGAGGCATTTGGTGAATACCCTTGGGGCAGTACAGATGCAAAGGGGGAAGCAGAGAACTGAAAATGCAAGGAAGAAACGGGGAAACAAAATTTTCCTGAACAGTGGATGGATGGGAATATAAAGGTAGGCATCTTTGAGATCCAGAGAGACCAGAAAAGCCTGGGGTAGAATGAGGTGACAATATCTGAAATCAGGAATCTTGAGAAAGGTGCACAGTTGGTCTACAAATGCCCTCCTTTTAGGTGACCAAGAACATTCTGAAATAAACCCCCCTCCCTAACTGGTGCTCTCGATCAAAAAAGGATCACCTCTAGGAACAGAAAACTGTTTCCAAGGAAGTTAACGGATGTCCAAAAGGGGAGGAAGGGATTTCCAAACCATGAAATATCTCTGGTAGATAATGGACAGAACCAGAGAGTCTGTTGTGATCTTTAACCAATTTCTGAGAGAGAGGGAAAGGACAGAAGGATAAGGGAACCTGGCCAAGGGAAAGCAAGCTATCAAATGGAACCTAGCTTATCCTGAAAAGTAGGTGTCTGAGAGGTACGGGTTTGAGTAAACTTAGCAGGAAACACATCTATATCCCTTTTCTCCCTTAGGTGGAAGGTGAGAATGCCTGCAAACAAAAGCAGACTTGGAGAAGTAATTCCTCTGAAACTTAGGAATATGAGAAATAAAATGTTTCAACTCCTGCTAGACTTTACCAAACTGACTTTTATTATCTAAAGGAGAATCCAACAAATTACTTTAATGTCATCAAACAAAAGCCTGAAGATGAAGCAAAGAGTTGTTGTTGGTCTTTTGGCTTTTCCCGGTCAGGGGTCACCACAGCGTAACTCCGGTCCGCTAATGATTGGCAGTTGGTTTTTATGGTGTTGAGTTGCCAGCCCGATGCTCAACCTTCAACGAAGGCACACCCATTCAACGTATGTCTTTCGAATGCCCACTCGACCGTGGGGAGGACATGCAGACTCCACACAGAAGGCACTCCCAACCCAAGCCGAGAATTGAATGGGAGAACCTCTTGCTGTGAGGCAACAACGCTACCGCTGCACCACCGTGGAATACAAGATGAAGCAAAGAGTAATGCCTCATAAAAGAACCAAAGACAGCAGCCCTGGAGGAGGCATCATGGCTGCATTTAGAGTGGCAATCAACTTGAGAGGTAGACTCCAACAGAAGCCTTTCCCTCAGTCAGGGGAAGTCAAGAAACCACTTTAGAAACCTGAGAAAGGATAGCCAGAACATAACTGGTCATATGAGTCTGGTAGTGGATGGCTCGAAAGGATAAAGAGGCAGCAGTATAAACCTTTTTGTCCAGTCTTTCCATGGCTCTATTAGCCTTATCTGAAGGAAGCAACTTGACAGAGGGTAACAGCTTGGAGGACTTGTCAAAAGAAACAGACACTATAGAAGGATCTGCAGAAGGGCATTTATAAAGACATTTCATTCATCAGGCACCTTACAAAATCTATCAGGTTTCTTGGGAGCAGGGAGCTGAGAATCAGTGGCCACAGAAGCTTCTGAAAAGGTATCCAAGAGGGCAGCCAGAATTTGCTTCCCACACTGACATTTTCCCATTCTGGATGACATGAACACAACATTCACTTCCACTCAACACGGTTTCCATCCCAACCACAGCACAACTACTACCCTCCTTATCCTTCAGTCATACCAATCGCAGAGGCCCAAGATAAACTCATTTCCTGTCTCTTCCTAGACCTTGCCAAAGTTTGATACAGTCTCTCACCCTTTACTGCTATCTAAACTTGCAAACCTCAACCTATCTTCCACCTCCCTTGCCTGGTTCTCTAGCTACCTCTCGGGTAGGCAACAATCTGTTAAATGGTTCTCATCCCTCTCTCCATTCCTTCCTGTCCCAACCAGAGTACAACAAGGTGCCATCTTGGGTACCCTTCTGATTAATGTCTTCACTAATTATCTTTACATATCTTGTAAGCCATCCTCCCTCATCCCAGTATACAGATGACTCAACTGTCATCTCCATCTCAAACAATATCTCTGAACTCCTTACAAGCTCTCCTTGCAGTGCACATCACTGCCTGGCCCTAAACTCTCTCCAATGGTTAGAACTCCAACAACTCCTCCTATCACAATTTCAAATGCTACACTTCATTATATACAAACCTTCATCCTGTCCTGCTCTCTCATCCATGGTCTCTACCTATACTCCACCTCGGACCCTCTGTACTTCTAATCCACAACTTCTGGAAATCTACCATCCCAAGAAAACTGTAGGCTAACTTCTATACAAATACTCTGTTGCCCTTGCTTGGAACAAGCTTCCTTTAGACTTGTGTTCCATCACTGACGCATCACATTTTAATAATGAACTCAAACTTCATCTACTTAACACCAAAACTTGACCCTGTCATGATCTAACCTAACCTCCCCATATCCCACACACATAACTATGTAATTCCTCCTCTTTCACCTAGTATCCTACTAGGAGAGTACTTTCTAAATTTTATCAACAATGCGGACATATATATATATATATATATATATTTTTTTTTTTTTTTTTTTAATGTAAATACATACTTTCCTTTGCAAAAAAAATGTGCATATTGCATTGTGCATGTTTTCCTATTTTATATCTTTAACTTGATGTACATCTAACTCTTCTGTAACATTTTTGACTACTATTTTTTATACACTGTAAATTGTTGTGTACGGAGCTTTTCTCCTCGGGTCCCCAATGAAAATGGGCCACAAGCCCAGCTGAACAAACCCAGTTAACAAATGTCAATAAATAAATACTAATATTGGTGAATTGTAATGACAGAAGTTTGAGTGTCCTTTTATGGTTGAAATCTTCTGAAATTGGTAGTCGTCAGTGCTATAAAGTAAGGCAGCCAATGCCATTGCATCAGTTTTTCTTGCCCTAATCTGTCAGGAGCCCCCAAAGTAAGAGGCCAAGTTCTGGTGGAAGAACCCCACCAGTGGAAAATAAATACCAATACGTCCCTTGTAAGGAAAGGAGAACAAAGAAGAATGGTAATAAAAGGAGAAAGAGAAAAAAGGGGGATGGAGGTAGGAAAACCAGGACTACAACAGTGAATACACTGGAACATCTACATTTATGGTAAGTGTACACAGCTGTACTATGTTCACTGTTGCAGTCATCACATTTGGGTAGATTCCCAAAGCTGAGGAAATGGGTGGCGGCAGTTAAGGAAGCTAGGGGTTGGCTAGGATGCGCTGCAAGACTGCAGAGGCAAACCCTTCCTTGGATTTGGAGAAGAGAGGCAGGTGGTAATGCTTGGTAAAAGTGTGAACAGGTGTCCAGGTGACAGCCTCCAGATGTCCCTGGTGGGGACTCCTCTGAGGAAAGCTGCAGAGGTGGAGGCTGCTCTGGTGGAGTGTTTCCTGACCTGCTTGGGGAGGGAGGCTTACCATGCTGCTTGTAGCAGAAATGGATGCATTGTGCTATCCATATGGAAATGGTTTGCTTGGAGATGGCTTTGCCTTCCTCCCCTGTAGCAAAGCTAACTAGCAATTCATCAGACTTTCTGAAGGATTTAGTCCTGTCCAAATAGTATCTGAGCTGTCTGTGCACATCTAGAGAGTGAAGGATCCTTTCCCCCTTGTTCTGGGGATTAGAAAAGAAACTGGGTAAATGAGTAGCTTGGTTGAGAGCCACACTGGACACCACGTTGGGCATGAAGGATGGGTTAGTTCTGAGGGATACCCGGTCTGAGTGGAAGACGATGAAGGGGTTCCACAGCCATGAATGCTTGCAACTCAGAGACTCTTCTGGCTGAAGTGATGTCCAGAAGGAATGCTGTCTTCCAAGAGATAAATTTTAGCTCTGCAGAAGAAGCTGGTTCAAAAGGAGGTAGGGTGAGCCTCAAGTTGCTACTCTGAAGTTGCTAGCCCCTCTGATGAACTGTTTGATCAAAGGGTGTGAGAAAAGGGGCTGCTCAGTGGGAAAATGAGCAGACATGGCAGAGGCATGAATTTTTATAGAGGAGAAAGAGCGACCACTGTGTTGTAGGTCAGCTAAGTAATCCAGGATGAGAGGGATGGAGGGCTGTGCCGTATTGACACCCTTAGCCTGGATCCAGGTGCAGAACCTTTTCCATTTATTTGCACAAGACTTTCTGGTGCTAGGGCATCTGGCCTCACAGATAACATCCAGAACCTGTTTACTGAGGATAGTATATTGGTTCGAGGTTAGGGAATAAGCCAAGCTGCCAAAATGAGTGTCTGCAATTGGGGATGCATGAATTCCTCTTCCCTCTGGGTTAGGAATCTGAGGAAGATGCCATGGAGGCAGCGGGGACAGGCTGCACAGCAAGGGGTACCAGTGTTGTTGGGGCCAGTCTGGAGCTATAAAAATGGTCCTTGGTTTTTCCTCCCTTATTTTGAGCAGTACCCTGGAGATGAGAAATAAGGGAGGAAAGGCATAGACCAAGAGGTTGACCAGGGGGAGGACAGGACATCCACTTTCCAAGCCATGCAGTGATGCTCCCTGATGCAGAATTTGCTGAGCTGATAGTTGGTGTGGGAGGCAAAGAGGTCAACCTTGGGGTGAAGGTACTTCTGTTGAGCTGCCACTTATGTGGGTCCAGAAGGTTTCTGCTTAACTGGTCTGCCAGGGAGTTGAGAGAGCCTGGTAGGTATTGTGCTAAAAGGTGTAGTTCCATGGAAGAGGCTGTGAGCCAAAGGGTCATGGCCACCCTGCATAGTGGCTAGGAGCGAGTCCCTCCCTGCTTGTTCATGTACCACATCACAGTGGAGTTGACTGTTTTGATCAGGAGAAACCCTGGAGAGAGAAGGGGTTTGAAAGCTATCAAGGTGTGCTGCACAGCCATCATCTTTGTGACTGATGTGCAGGGGGGTTTGCTGTGGGCTCCATTGGCCCTGTATGCACCTACCATCCAGGTGTGCACCCCAAGCGTAGTCTGATGCATCTGTGGTGAGGGTCTGGGTGGCTGGGTGTGGGTAGAAGGGCAGTCCCTTGTTGTGGGAGCATGCTGTTGCCCACCAAAGAAATTCCTTTCTGAGGCAAGGAATTATAGGTAGAAGAGTTTCCAGGTCTTGAGTGTTGACACCAAAGGCTCTTTAGGTACCACTGACATTTCCTCATATGCAGTCTGGCATATGCAATGAGGAGTATGCAAGATGCCATGAACCCCAGAGCTTGCAGGATTTTCCTTGCAGAAAGCTGGGGCCTGGTGGCCAGTTGAGAGAAGTAGGCTGTCGGGAAAATTTGTTTATCTGGTGTAAGGTATGCCATCTGGGATGCTGTGTCCAGACTTGCTCCCAGGAAGATTATCCTTTGGGTGGGCACCTGTTTTGATTTCTTTTCGTTGATTTTGTATCCTAGGGAGGTTAGTAGGGTCTTTACAAAGGCCAGGTGCTTGAGCAGCTTTTCCTGGCTATCTGCCTGAATAAGGCAGTAGTCTAAATAGGGCTAAATTTGAATATTTGTTTGCAAAAGGCAATGGCTTGGAGCCAGGCATTTTGTGAAAACTCTGGGAGCAGTAGACAAGCCAAAGCGAAGCACAGAGAAGTGAAAGTGTTGAGATCCTGCCCTGAAGTGGAGATATTTCCTGCAGGATTCCCCGATAGGAATGTGGAGATATGCCTCTTTTAGATCCAGGGTGGCTAGCCAAGTGTCCTTGGAGAGCATGGGTAGCAGCTGCTGGAGGGTGAGCATTTTGAATTATGGGATCACCAGGAAGGTGTTTAGAATGGATAGATCAAGGATGGGGTGCCAGGTGCCCTCTTTTCTGGGCACCAGACAAAGTTTGGAGTAGAAGCCTTGGCCTATCTGTTCTGCAGGAACGTGCTGTATTGCCCTCAAAGGAGAGCAGGGAATGGATTTGCTTTCGAGTCTCTACCCACTGATTTGGTGGTAGATCTGGGAACCCTTTTGGGGTTGGAAGGGTGTGAAAGGAGAATATGCATCCCTGAGACAATGTTCAGAACCCATTAGTCCTTGGTAATGGTGGCCCAGGTGGCTGAGTGAAAGGAGAGTTTTCCTCCAAGGGGTAAGTGAATGTGGGCAGAGGGGAGGTCGGGAGGAGAGCCATTGTGAGTTCTTACCATAAGGGGGTGGCTTAAAACACCCTGGTTTCGAAGTGGAGGTAGTCCACTGCTTAGATCTCTGCATTCCCTGGGGCTGCTGTCTGGGGGGGGGGGGGGGTCTGTTTACACAGGGCCTAGGCTGGACCCGTTTACTCGGAACAGGAAAGGACTAGTGCTTGGAGGGATAATGCCTGCTGAACCTAGGGGGCTGGACCTGTAAGAAATCTTTAACTGTTTGCATAGATTTTGCTTTTTCTTCCATCTTTAAGACTTCTTCTGCCTTAGTGTCAAATAAATTATCTTTGTGCAAGGGGGCATCCAACAATTTAAACTCGACATGGTCTGGCAGGGGTTCTTCCTTAAGCCATGCATGTCTTTTAATGATGGAACCAGTGACTGCTGCCCTGCAAGAAGCTTCTAGTGCATCAAAACCACAGTGCAAAGTGTGTTTAGTTACTTGACTTGCAGAATGCATTAAGTCTTGTAAATATTTACATTCTGCCCAAGCAGGAAAGGAAGACATTTTTTGTTTAAGGAGTTCCAAGGTATGTTGCTGATATTTAAGCATATGGAACTGACAATTTAGTGCCCTGACAGCAACAGTAGCGGAGGTGTATACTTTTTTACCCCATCTGTCCAATGCTCGGGAATCCCTGTCTGAAGGGGTGGGATTCTTAGCGGAGGTTGCTTGAATCCTTTTTGGCCTTTGAGAAATGATCTCAGGGTCAGCTGTTGGATTTTTAAAAAGATACGCTGTACTCTGTAGTACCCATCTGGTTTTCTGGGAGCAGGAGGTAGGGTGTCAGGAGTCAAGCTGGAGTCGAGGAAAACATCATCCACCACATCCAAAACTGGGGGGATGGCCAAGGGGCTGTGTTGTGGAAGATCTAGGAATTCTCAGAGTCTCTTTTTAGACTGAGGGTAGTCCTGACTCTCCCATTGGAAATGCTCCCTTAAAGTATGCAGGGCTTCCCCAAAAGAAAAATCCTCTGGGGGAGAGGCTGAAGGAATGGATTCCTCTGCATCAGAATCCTCATAAGTGGAGAGGGGTTGCATGTCTTCATAGTCAGATGCATCAGATTCATCGGACTCTTGTTCGGACAACACTACTAGGGACAGATCTCTTTTCCTTTTTGAGGGGGTAGCCTGGCTTAGCCTGGCTTCCCCTATCAGCATAAGGTCTTCTGCCATTTTAAGCATTGGAGACCGAGGCAAGGTAGCAGGCACCTGAGAGTGAGTAGTCTTGGGTGTGGTTCGAACCCTGGGCTTAAGGAACTCGGTTTTTGAAAGAATGGTAGTCGAGAAAGAAGACATTGGTTTGTGTCGAGATTCGGTAGTGCGAAGGACTTCCTCAGAAGCTGGTGCCTGCTCAGCGGCTCCGGACCCATCCAAGGTAGAGACGACTGCAGGATCCTTAGATGAAGAAGA
The DNA here is from genome assembly GCF_019279795.1 of Protopterus annectens. NCBI lineage: Eukaryota > Metazoa > Chordata > Ceratodontiformes > Protopteridae > Protopterus > Protopterus annectens. The sequence goes on from NC_056744.1 coordinate 1,222,252,932, forward strand.
GTTTTGCTGCATACCGGACTCTGAAAGAGTCTTGACAGTGGTCTGCGAATCAACTGAAACGGGTATCAGGGGCTGCGAGAGTGCCTCACTGAGTACAGGAGGACTGACGGCTAGCTTAACGGATGCGTCGTTGGCAGGTTTGGACCTGTGCGGTCTGTCTTGCTCTTTATCTTTACGTTTTTTCAGAAGACCTGCTGTCGGATGGCTTACCAAAGCCATATCGGAATTCGAGGACTGTAAACGAAAACATCTGGTTACAATAAGGGCCAGATGACCGACAGTCCTGGCATTGAACAAAGCACAGAACTGACAACAGGGGACGTCGTGGTCTGGGCCTAGACAAGTGATGCAGTAAGAGTGGAAGTCTCAGTGTGGTATTTGCTTTCCACAAACAAGACAATTATTAACGTTTTCTGCCATTGGTTAGTCCAAGAAAAAAGGATCCCCAACGGGGTACTTAGCTTTAGAAGACTTCAACTCGGAAATGAAAACCCAGGTAGCGTCCGACAGGCACTCGTGTGAACTGCTTCTGCTTCGGGCTCCACGACAAGAAAGACTGATGTAATGGCTTCGGCTGCCTTACTTTATACCTCTGACAACCTGATGGTTGCTGTCAGCAACCAACACAGAAATACTAAGTCTCTGGTATTCGGGCTGGCCAAGGGCTACCCTTGGCAGGGATAACCCAAATGTGATGACTACAACAGTGAAAAACAAAGAACATCTGATTTAGCTTTAGGAGTTGCTTACATGAGAACCTTGCCAGGAAATAACAGTATCCATATCCCACCAGGAACTTCGTGAAGGGCTTTGAGCTGGTGCAAAAACTTCATCGGTTAAACTTTGGATAAACACTGAGGACACCAACTGCTAGATGGATAAACAACAGACATGCAGGACTGTAGTGAGAGGCTTAAGTCCATTACTTTTTAAATGTACTCAATCTAACACATCTGAGAGAAAAGGATCAACCTATCTGCACCGACAGATGGGTGCACCAGTTGAGGACTGGGGGGCGGTCTAAAGATTTGGAAATGTTAAATAAGTGAGCATAAACATAGCAGTTGTTCAATGTAGACAAATGCAAAGCAGTTCACATGGGATACAAACAACCTTAATATGAAGGTATCAAGTTGGGTTACTAGAACAGAGGTAAAGTGCAGGAAAAGGATCTTAGGGTGGTAACTGGACCACCAGGTGCCAATTAAGAGGGATATGGCAAAAGTAAAACAATGTTGGTGTGTATAATCCCCCATTCTAACAGGCCTGTTCAGAGGAAATCAGACTGGTGTATGGGATGGAGGGGACAGTTATTGCCCTTGACCAAAAAAGTGCACCTTTTCTCACTAGAGACCAGAAGAAACAGATGGAGGTGGAATATGAAATGGATACAAAAGACCAAAACAGGTAGATGTGAAGGGGTTACACACTGAAAAAGGACTGGGAAATGGAAAGGAGGGTGGCTTAATGGTTAAGGTGTTTGCCTTACAAACACAAGGTGCAGGGTTTGAGTCTCACAAGGGATAATTGGCTAGGCTTAAAATGGCTCGCAAGGGCAGTTTGCTTAGTACTAATCTATGAAAGATAGGGCACAAGCAGCAGATTGCAGGAGCAAGCTACTGTACTCATTTACACAGAGGGCTGGAGGCCTAAGGAATGGACGGTGAAGCAAACAATTCAATGAGGCATTCAAGACATAGAAACAGATTCAATAGAGAGGAGTTGAAATAAAATATTAATTTAATTTAAAGGGCAAACTGCATAGGTTGAGTTGTTGCGCCGTGAACTACATGCACTACTTTCCTCTTTTCAGAAATCTGGAAGCTAAGACCTCAGCTGAAGTGGATCAAATGTTTATCTCAATTTAAAAAAATAAATAAATAAATAAAATCAGGAAAATATTAAGTTTTACTCCACTTTCCTGTGATTAACGGGATGTATGTTATTAATTATGTGCTCATCTAGCAAGTTCCTAAAAAAAAATCCCTGGCACCTCTCAGACAAAAGTACTCACTCTGGCAGCAAGCGTTAAAACAATCATGTGAAAAGCTCTGTACATGTGATTTTTCATACCAGCTGCTTATTCACTTGTGTTGAACGGTTTACCAGCAATGCTTTCATTAATGGGGTCCATCATACTCACTCAGCGTATTCCCAAACTCGAAAAAGTCAGAGCTACACGAAACTAAAACCTAGGTTCTTAAAAAAGGTGAAATTATTACAATAATTCCATCTCATTTGGTACTTTGGCATTCACCCCCACCTCTGCTATCTATTAGGAATGCAAACAAAAGCAGCAGCAGAAATCAGACAGAGCAACATCACAGCCATACACAGAGAAATTCCAGATGCAGCTCTATTAAGTCAAGTAAGCAAGGTAAAATCTTCAGCGTAAAATCCTGGATTTTATGCTGTGGATGTGAATTATAAGCAAAGGACCACCATACTGCATTTTAATCAAGTGATCCTAGTGACTAGGGGAGATCCTACTACTTTAATAAGGAATAAGCATGCTGCGTTTCGCTAATTAAACTTGTGTGCAGCAGTTACAGTTTGTTCACTCTACTGATAATCTTGCAGACTGACAAAAAGTGGCCTGTGAGCCCCACGTACTGACGTACTGCAGGAAACAAGAAGCGGAAAGCTTAAAGTTATTTCCTGTTTAGTGCACTGCAGCCAGAACCCGCTCGGATGTTTCCATTAGGACTTTATGAAACAGATTTGATCATGGCCCCCAGCCATCAACAATAAAAACTGAATTACTGGGGTGCAACTACAGTAAGATAAATGGGGCAAACACACAGTAGCAAGTTAGTACTGAATTGTTATTTTACAATATTCAAGTTTTATTACCAGTCATTTTTACACTAGCATTTATGGCTTCCTTGGCTTTCAAAATTAAGGAAGGTAATTAAGAATGCAAGAAATCTCGCCAGCCCTTCTGACAAGGGCTTATAATCTAGCACTGTGCACACCTTTTGCTTCACGGTTCAGTGCCTAAGGATTACAAATGACATCTTTAGTCACTCAAGATGGAAATGCTCCATTCCTATATTACAAGATGAAAACAAACTGCCATAGTCATGGCGATCATGGATTTTTTTTTAACAAAATGGAATGTTCGTATTCAAACTTGTGACAGACAGGATGCAAAACTGCATACCACCTGGTCATCAGCACAGCACCTGCCTCTGTAGTATGCAGTGAGATTTTAAATGAGTTCAATACTGTGACATTAGAATGCTTCTCATTAAAAGCCGACATTGAGGACAGCAGCACAAGTTCTAGCAACAAAGCCTGACAAATCCCTGTATGAGCATGAAAAGGAATAGCAAACGCTACATCTGCACTAGTCTTTCAGATGTGGAATGCTCCTGAAGCAGCAGCTCTCCATTTCCTTATTTTCTTTGTTCAAGGGGGTAATCAGACTGATAACCCATTGTCAGCAGTGGCTACAGGAGAAAAGCTCCATCAGACATGGAACATGGGTCTATGTTTGGCTACCGAAAAGTAAAAACAGCGAACTGTGTATTTCATCGACAATGCCATTCACCAAACTGTTCTTACGGAGATCGCATTACGGTAAGGATAGGGAAATTTCCCCAGTGTAGTATAATCTTAGAGTTTGTATATACAATTGGGGGGTGCGGCCACCACAAGAGGAGGATTCGGTGAATGGCATTTTTGACAGAATACACCGTTCACTGTTTTTACTTTTCAGTAAACGAACACAGACCCATGAACTTCACTCTCAGAAGCCACTGGCATGATACTGGGTTGAATTCCCACTATAGACAGATGTTGACAAAATTATGCCAGCTGAGCCATTCAGGATGACAGCCAAAATATGTGGCTGTGGAGAGATGAGGGTCCCAGGAAGGAGGGACCAGTATTACCCCTTCCCACACACACACACACACACACACACACACACACACACACACACACACACACACACACACAGTTAAAATTCACACAGATAACAGCCCTCAGGAAGGTGGGGTTGTAGGGATAGTTTGACCCTTTCTTACCCACTTTGACCCCAGGAAAATAAGGTTATAAAGTTGACAATGCTGTCGGTTCTGCTGAGCAAGCCCCACATCCAAAGTAGATGCTGCTGTTGAAAAGTCAAATTACCCTGGTCAAAAAAGATGTTGTGATCACATCCAGGTGGTGTAAGGTGGCTATTGCTGTGAAGGCTCAAAATGAAAGAGGATGCATGGCCCATGCTTTACTCCTCAAATGTAAAACAGCAAATGCAAGAACAAATATGAAAATCCTGGAACCTGGAATAAGTTAAACAGCCAGCACCGATTCTTCTCCTCCGGCCTTGGTCTCACTGGCTCCAGATGGACCTACTCTAGGTCTATTATCTGCTCAGATAGATGGAGCCTGGGTTTAACAATGGACAAAAAGCTGCATCTGACACTGGAATACACAAAGAAACCTGAATCAGGTGAGCCAGTGTTGAGCCCCACTGCAGCAGAGTAATACCAACTGAAGCAGTGGGAGGAAATGGACCCATGTCAGAGGAACAGATACCACAGAAACTGGCACTGGTATCCCAGAAAACAAACAGGGCAGAGAATAGAACTCAGAACCAAACAGACTCCAAAATCCAATGACACCAGGAGAAACATCATCTTGTAGTATTTACCTGTACACCTCTAAGATCTGAGTGGGGATAAGGATTGAAGCTTGCCTGCAATACACCAGATTCTGAAAAATAAACCTGGCTAACTTGGTTAAATCTCTTACTGAAGAAACTAACTATGACCAATCTAGAAGGTAAAGACACAATGGCAGAAAGTAAGCATGTAATGCTACAAAGTCTTGAAGTTCAATAACCTCCCTGCAGCCAAAAGTTGCAAGGCTACTGGGGACTCCTCCAAAGGAGAAACAGGCCCATCTGCTTCTGTATGAAGATGCATAATGGGAAAAGACTTACAAAAAATAGCTTAGAAGGGCTACAAACAATGATTATGGTAATGTTAAACTGGAAACCAGTAAAGCCTAAAAATAACCTGAAAGGGTCAGGATATAGGCAGAAGGCCCATGTAAACCAAGCCCGCGGAACAAGATGAGAGCCGGACAGAAAAACTAAATACAAGTGTACACAGAAAAAAAAAAAAGCAAGAATTACAAAAAGCAGATAAAGCCAACTAACAAGAAAAAAAAACATCCAAAGTTCAAAAATGCAGAATGACTAAGGGTCAAAATCTCTTATTGGATACACATACGATGCCTACCTACTACACAGTTTAAAGTTTTAAGTTAATGTCAAATGAAAACAGTCATAAATCTACACTTGCTATACTTATCAAGAGAATAAGGGAGATGAATTTCTGCACCATATGAGCAAAGTAGCCAAGAAACATAATGTTTCATCATTCCAACTGATGCAGACGCCTTTGGCTATATGGGTTGATTGCAAAAGCCTAATACAGTAGGAAGGATATGGATCCAGAATCCCCTGGAGAATGGTCCTAGCAAAGGCAAAGATCTAGAAAAAGAATCCCCTGGAGAATGGTCCTAGCAAAGTCAAAGATCTAGAAAAAGAATCCCCTGGAGAACGGTCCTAGCAAAGTCAAAGATCTAGAAAAAGAATCCCCTGGAGAACGGTCCTAGCAAAGTCAAAGATCTAGAAAAAGAATCCCCTGGAGAACGGTCCTAGCAAAGTCAAAGATCTAGAAAAAGAATCCCCTGGAGAACGGTCCTAGCAAAGTCAATGATCTAGAAAAAGAATCAAGATTTTAATGCCTTGTAAAGGTATATACAAAGGACTATAGAGTTCACTCCTTTCCAGTAAACCATCAAACATGACAAGGCCTTTGTAGAGAATGCCTTGATACTGCCTGCAACAACTTTATCATGCTCGGTATAACAAAATGCAATAGCAGAGGACAATCATAGTTTCAACCTAAAAATAAATAGCTGATTAGCTTTTATAAAAGTCTTGGTTCTGTGAAGATAGTACCCGAGCTGCCTATTCACATCCAGATCAAGGAAAATCTCTCTCTCTCTCTGGTTGACAGCCAATATAGAACGCAGGGAGTTTGAAGGCCTGATTCACAGTAATCTCTAAAATAACCCTGAGAATAAATGAAGCATTTGTCCTTAATGACACCCTATCCCTATGGAAGGCCAGACAGAGTTCAGCCTCCATGCAACTCAGATGCTCTTACAGATTTCAGAGCAATAAGTGCAGTTTTCCATGTAATGAACTTCAAATCTAACCAATTAGTACATTCAAACGAGACTCTTCCAGCACAAAGTTAAGATCCTAGAAAGAAACAACCTTGTTTGTCTGATGGTCTTAGGTGTAACACTCATTTCAAAAGTAGTGGAGCCAGACATGCGGAGATGGCCTCAGGATGTACCTTTATGGAGTAGTATGAAAGGCAAAAGACTAACTCACACAAATATTTGAGCACCACTGGGCATAATCCCTGATAGGACGTGGTTATTGACTAGGCATCAACTAGAAAATCTCTTCCACTTGCCAATAAAGATTTTCTAAGTAGCAGTTTTTCTTCCATCCTTTAGTACCAGCTGCATATCCTCTGAAAACAGATGCATAAAAGAGATTAGAACTGAATCATCTTAGCAGTTAGTTGAAGATATTTGAGGCTGGGGTGTATCAAAGCTCACTCAAGTCTTGTGCGAGTAGGTCCAGTTTGTGAGGAGGCTTGTGGTAACTGTCCTTTGGCAAATTCCATAAGAAAGAACCAGTGCTGCCTGGGCCAAAAGGGGTCACCACAGTCATTTTTAGAGAGTCCTTCTGAATCTTCAGAAGAACTCTTATCAGTGAAAATGGTGGAAATGCATAAAGGAACATTTTTGCAAACGAATGAAAAAGCATAAGTTTTCTGGTTCTGTTTGTAGAGAGTTTTGGAACAGAATCTGCCCACTTGTCTGCTTTGAAAGAAGGCAAACAGTTGTACTTCTTGTTCCCCACAACTGGCTCAGGTCCTAGAAGACTCCCACATTCGGCTTCCATTTCTGAGGGACTGTCCTTGTCCTGCTCAGCTTGCTAGCCACTATGATTTGCTCTGACAGAATGCAATATTCTTGGAGGGTTAACAAGAGGCACAGACCCTAGGCACAGTACCTACAATCACACACACTCCTTAAGGGATGTTTAGATACTTGGGGAAATTTTGGAAATGGCAGAACAGAGATAGGTGAGAGACCTTGCTACCTGAAGGTAGAGCCTGTCTATACAAAAAAGCACAAACTTCCACATACAGTGGATATAAAAAGTGTACACACCCCTGTTAAAAATGTCAGGTTTTTGTGATATAAAAAATAAGACCACAATAAATCATTTCAAAACTATTCTCAAGTTTAATGTGATTAAATAGAAGTATTAAATAGAGATGAGGTTGGTAGGATTATATGAACTTAATCTTCAACAGCACATTCGAAAAATGCAGTGTGATTTAATTCTGCTGTAACAAGTACAAATGCAGTCAAAAATATTCATTTGGAGGGAGATGAACATACCTGGGGAAATGTATTTGGAAGGCATGCCTCTCACTTGTCCAGATTTCTGCCTCATATTTGCCCGTTTCACATAAAGTTGCTGTTTTTCTGGCAAATTACTGATGATTGAAGTCAGAAAATGATGACAAGACATTTGTGTTTCATACTTCATACCCTTCCGAAAATTCATGCTCATGCAAAACATATTAGTCTATCAACTTACTAATAAGAACAATATTTAAAAAATGTCCATATTTTTGGACCTTTGTCCCCCCATTACTTATGGGTTTGCCCAGATGTATTCTAAGAGTTTGAAATGTATGCTGGAAAGTAAAACAATGCTTTTGTAAAGGAAATTAAACTCCTTCCGCTCATCAATGCGAGACATTTGCCAAAAGCTTTAATGCATCAATTCTAAGGTGCGACAGTTGTCAGGAGAAAACACAAATGCTCAGCTTGGCTTTTGATTTGCATTAACCAAACTGCTGACTTGAAATCGAAACTCCCAAAAATTCAGCATTTAAATGCATGCAAACATCAGTTTAAGGAAAAATTCAGAGAGACTGCAAAAGGTGAATGATTCTGATGCATCGAGAAAAAGACAAATTGCATCTGCATAAATTATACCCAATGTGCCAAGAAACTTTTCAAAACAGGAAAAGGGACTGCCTATGGAACAAATGGGAGTGAGAAAACACCAAAGCATGGATTAAAATCAAATCAGCATAGGCGAACAATTTGAAAACACAAAATATATGTGTGACCTGGTCTTAATGTGTATGGGGATAAAATTTAAAGCAAAATCAAATTGAGAATTATAAAAGCTCAGCTCATGAAGATCAAAAAGGAAATAGCACACTACAGATGCAATGGTGACTAAAGGAAGACAGACTAACAAAATAAAATTAAGAAAATGAGAGAGGAAGGTTTAAGGATCCAGGCAACTGGATGTGAGGGTTGATAGAAACAGGTGACAAAGTCAGTGCAGGGGAATAAAGTTGCCTTTGGGACAAGACAGAAACTGATAAAAGAAAAGTGGCAGCCAAGGAGCAGACAAAACCCAAAGGCAATGGAAATACAGCAGACTTCCAAATTTTGCTAAACTGGCATTACAAAAACAGAAAAGCTCAGAATAAATAAATAGGGTTGTTTTCTGCAGGAAATAAAAGCGGGGAGAGGGGGCATGAGAGGAAAGAGAAGAGGTAGGTGATGACTAAAATCAAGCTGGATTAGTTTACAAATACAAAGACTCATTTTAGACTGGAAAAAGTGGAGAAAAGTCATCAACACTAAGGTCAAGACCAAGAAGCAGATAAAAAAGCAAAGCATCAAATGAGTACCTGTACAAGGTGGGCACAGAAAAAAAAACAGTAAAAAATAAATGACAAGCAAATGCATTGTGAGTCTTGCAAACATAAGTACTGGATGCAAAAAGAACAAATAAATATCTGGTCAGGGGTATAATGGGTGCAGGGCAGGCTTGTATTCATTATTTGCCTGCTGCTTTAAATCTGTTCAGTCACTTCAAAGAAAAGAGTACTTGCACTGAGGGACCAGGACACAGACTCAACATGCTAGAAGCAGATGCCATTGTAAATTGCTTCTGCATGGCTGCACATTCAAGCTCTCATTTAAGTTTGCCAATAAATAAGGCAGCATAAAGAGTTTATTTATGGCAAGTCTCTTTCCTTACGTTACCTCCCTTCCCAGCTTCTTAACTGGCTTAACAGCTGACCTAATGAACAGGCATTAATCCCAGCTGTTCTCTACAAACTGCATACTTAAAACGACTTTTAAGTGTCAAAAAATAAGTGCAGTATTCTAATACTGTGCTCAGCTGGTATGCATGTGATGGAAGGCTTTTACAGTTTCTTAAAACTTGCTTTTGTAATTCCTTTTAGTGCCCTATTTACAATACCAAATGACTATGAACAAATGTCCAGACTGCTTTTATGTGCAGCACATATGGCCATTTACAAGATTCTAGTAGATAAAATGCATAACAGTAGTCTGCCTGGGACATTTACTTAGTACAATCCTCCTTTATAAATTAAAATAAAGACAGCTGATTAATCTCATTATTAACATATCTGTAACCACAGTGATGGTGTGTAAAGTCATAACAAGCACTAGTACGCTTTAAAATCAGACGGTAATTGTCTGAAACTGATGAATTATTGTTCATCTCGCACTTATCTAGAAAGGAGGCCTAATAAGCACTGAAAATTTTCCTCACAAGAAAAGAACTCAATAACAGGATATTTATCTTAATGAGAATGGTTAGTAGGGAAGCAGGAATATTTTTTTTTATTCCTAGAGATATTAGGGCCACCACCATCTTTTCTATTCGGAAGCGTGCTTCAATAAAAAGACTAGTTCATGGACAGCAATGTTGCAGTGATTAGTGTTGCTGCCTCCCAGCTCTTGGTTCTCTGGGTCAGTGCCCTGCTGGGGGTGTTTTCTGTGCAGAGTCTGCCATTTCCCCTGTGTGGTTTTCACAGGGATCTCCAGTATTTCTCCCATGTCAAAGATATAATGGGTACATGGGTCCTGTGTGATGGACTGTTGTACCATCCAGGACTAATTCAACAGCTTGCCTTGACGGTCTCTAGTTCTCCTATAACAAGAGAGGATAATGAAGTGATTTTTGGGAAAATTAATGAATAATAGTTCACAGATGCAATAGCTGTGATATCACATTTCCATTATTTTATGTGCAAATAAATTAAATCATTTTGTCATGGATATCAAGTGATTAGTACGTATATCTTGGGGTCCCTTTCAGAAACCCAAAATCCCATTTACCTGAAACCCAAAAGACAGAGACAAAAATCACAACATCCCAGATGACCGACCACCTGGAACACTGACAAATCACTAATGGCAAGTAACCACTTGGCCAGCATGCTGACCTTTGCCCCTTAAGCATGCTGACCTTTGCCCCTTACCGCCGCAGCAGTGCAAATTCAGAGTTGCTATATTTAGTTGGGGGGTGGGGGATAAAGCCCCCCACATGGGTGGGTTTTCTGTGCTTCTGTTTTAGTGTTTTTGTGGGTTGGGCGATCGGTTAATTACTTAGTGTTTTGTTGGTGTTCCGGGTGGTCGGTCTTCTTGGTTGTCAGGATTTTCATCTTGGCCTTTTGGGTTTCAGGTAAGAAGGATTTTGGGTTTCTGAAGAAGATCAATATCTCGATGCACCTGCTATAAAGAAGAAAACAAAAGACCACAAGCAGGACTATTATAGTTTAAAATATAAAAATAATAAAATATAATAAACTACATTAAACATACAAAAAATAGAGAGATTATTGTAAAAAAAAGGCAGGTCAGCATGAAAAAGTACCACTGTATCAGTTCCAGTAGATGTCAGGTTTAGAACACCACTGAACTTAAATTTTGTTCAACTAACTGGAACATGTTATCAAAAGGGATTCTCCAGGATTTCATTCAGACATTCAACCATAACCGAGAATGACAACAGTGCTGCAAATTCAGGAAGCTACAGATGGGATGCTATTCAGAGCAACTATGCTTATGCATAGTGGGAATTTGTGCAGGCTCTACGTTAGGGTAGCTTTGGTGTTATTCAGAGGCAAGCTGCACTTACGCTGACTTACCTGGCTGTGTCCAAGAAAAAGACATGTAGAAGGGGAATGTCTTAAATTTGTTCAACAAACTTACGTTTATGTAAATGAGGTCTTATCACGCTTGCAATTTATAGTAATTTTTTATGCACATCTGCACCATATACATACACCTTATGAAAGGTGAAGTTATAGTTTTCTGCCTACTTTGCAAAAGGCAAACCGGCTTCCTGTAGCCGCCAGCCTACTTCTCATTCTGAGGTGCTTTTCTTGGCATTGAAAACTGCAGAAACAGACTGGCATTTGCTAGTCAACAGGGTGCAGGTATAGGTAAAGTGACTCACAACTTCGCTGTCCAAGAACTCCTTGACAGATTTAGAGTGGACAGGGATTGTGTAAATATGAGGATCATGTGGGGGGGGGGGGGTGCATGCCCTTCCTATACCTGTGGATACAATGGCATGTATAGCCCTCACTATACATGCCAGTGTGACATTCCATAGAAACTGGTGATGACTTTGGTATTTCTCAGGATTTTACCTCGAGAAGACTTCAGCAGTTACTCAACGTATGTTTATCCGATCCACATGTGTCAAAAGTATGTCAGGGTCACCTCAGGGCTAAGCCAAAACCATGAGTGCTTTCTACAGAATTAAATGGTTTCCAAGAGGTGACTGGTGCAATGTTGTCATTAGGGCCTTATATGGACCATGGGACGAGGACGAGAGGGAAATGTTACTGGGGCAAGAAGGGCTACCATTCTGTCAGCTGCCAGGTAGTGTATAGGAAGACAACATACTGGGAGAGGGTGCAAAATCCTCAAGAATTAAAGTGGATCACCAACCTGTCGTCCCAGTATCTTGGCAGTTCCCAAGATTCTTTCATCAGTCACACAAGCTTACTCTACTGCCTCTACAAATATGGTAGGATACCCCATGGGTACCTTGTTTGCAAGCGCAAAGTTTTCCATTCACAGTAATTTCTGTAGTTCTATCTAGTACTGATATCCATGTGGTCTACAGTGTAATTATGTAAGGTGTCATATCCAATAAAGATAGTGTAGGTGATGGTCCTAGGTATCATGAGCAGGTGTTTTCCTTAGTAGTACACCTCCATTCTTTTGTTCTCTCTATAACTATTTCTTTTGCAGGTGATACAGGCTACTCACTCGAACCCTGACTGATGACATTAGACCGCAATCCTAGGGGAACTACAGAACTAGCTACTATTCAATACCTCCTTGTCCCAGACCATCACTGAGCAAGTGTTTCCTGATGAAAGCCCATTTTGACTACCTGGATCAGTCAGCGGGTGGCCTTCAGTATGACCCAGTTACTGTATGCAGAATGTTCATCATGTGCTGCATGCTGAACAAACTGATTAGGAGTTGTTCCGGTACACAACTGCTCCATAATGGCAGTGTAGCTCACACTATTATTCCTTCAACCAGTGATGATGGACAGCATCACAAGACCTCATGCAGCAGACTTGTATACAATACATAGTTGTGAAGGCAGACAGCCAACGTACAGACCACCACTATGGGCCATGACATACTGGTAGTTGTACTTTTACTGTAATATCACAGATGAACTTAATGACTGCAGAGCTAGTTGTGGGTCTTCTGTGCGGTGTATGGCCTACAGTCACTGTAAATAAGACGGTTTCATTATTTAAAGAGCCATCTTCTGCACAATTAATCAATTGCTGTAAGCGTCATTTGTCCTGTCTCCACTCTGAAGTGCAACTGTTAACAGATATCTGTACTGGTCATGGTAAAGGCATAAAAGGAAGCATAATGGCTCATTTAGTAGTATACTTGTACATAAAATTATTTAGAAGTGCATTGTTAGTAGCCGAGATGGAGCAGTACTGTTTATTTTCTGTCACTTTTTAATAGTACAAAAGGAATGTGCACTGCTATATGTACAGGAGAAATCTGCTTGTGTAATGTCAGCCACTGCTTATGGCGTTTGCTCAGGTGAGACTGCACATCAGACTAGTTAGCACTCTATCCAGTGCATCATTAGAACTATTAAATCATCATCATCATATGTGCAGTCTTAAGGGTGTAGTGGCAACAGTGCTAGTTTTACTGACAAGACTTATCACAGTAGAAAATGCATGGGCCTACTTGTAAATCCCCCATGCAGTGCCCACAGAATACTATTTGAAATAATATTTTTCAGAAGCAAATCAAAAGACCCTTCCATTTTTTTTTCCCTTCGGCATAGTATCACACTTTTACACACACAGGTAGTTGCGTATTGATGTCCATGTGGTCTGCAGTGTAATTATGCAAGGCGTCAAATCCAAATGTCCCTAATGATGGTGTAGGTGACGGTCCTAAGTATCATGAGCAGGTGCTAGCATGAGACCTTGATGCAGATTTATTGCGATGCCATAACCTTCTGGATGCAGGGGAACTTCTAGACACGGATCTGAAAGTGTTGTAAAAAACTAAGACATCAACTGTGAAGTTCTACATATGTTGTGAAAAGCTAATAAGTCTTGACCATCTTTCTTTGTGTCAAATCACCTGTAGGTGTTGTTGTACTACCCTGAAAATCACGTTAGGTGTGGCCATCTCTGCCCAAGTGTGCAGACACTCCACTCCCCCAGCCATAGCCAGCTGTTTTCGATGCCAGTCTTAAGTATTTACTTGCGTGCTCATGCAGGTGGATACGGATATCTTGTGCACCACCACACTGAGCATGAGAATCAACATGGCATTTTCTCCCGACTGCCACTATTCCCATATACTGATGGAATTCTCCACATATACCCTGCAGTATGCTAACCATCTCTTACTAATTCCAGGTCAGTGGCTTGAGCCTGAACCGTATCATGGCACATCTGGTGCTAGGCATCCATGTCCTTGTATGTCTCTGGAGCATGCTGTGAGTTATGCCTTCACCAGGTATCTTTCTGCACAAGTGTAACATCAGGTACTGCTAACTCTGTGGATTTGAGGGGGGTCCTGTCAATATACTTTATGACTGTACGCCATGGTCCTCAGGCTACATCATGATGAATGAGAGTTGCAACATCATTGCCTATGGCTAATGTTCCATCTGTTGTACTGGTACAGTGGAAGTGTTTAGTACTGATGGCAAGACTGAAGTAAGTGATATGTTGAGACCTTGGATAGCCAAAAATGTCATACCTATAAACAGATGATACAGTTACCATGCAAATAATGTGACCTTTCTTGCACACACAGACGGACGGACACACACACACACACACACACACACACACACACACACACACACACACACACACACACACACACACACACACACACACACACACACACACAGTTTCATAGCAAATACTGTAAAAGTGTACGGAGTGTTATTTTAAATTGTCCTCAGTTACTCTTTGCAGCCAGTAATTATATATGTTGTTTCCATGAGCAGGTGAATTCATTTTAAAGTTGCTGTCCTACTTCTCTGCAACCCTTATAAAGGCTAGAAACTATGTACACAGCCATCAAAAATGGCACCTTATGCTTTCCCACTCCATGGATTATTATTGTTAAAAATATACATCTCTTAACCTTAATGGTAAATGTATGCTTCTGGTAAAGTGTTCTCAGTGGTTGTAACGATTTTGTTAATTTTTTTAATTATTTTAAAGTATTAATGCTATTAACAACTCCTTTTAATTTGTTTGCTCTTTCCACAAACTTTAAGCAACAAATGCAGCTCAACGCAGCTAACTATGACAGACTTTACTGGTGTAAACTGGGGCCGATTTATGAAGCTCCTACCCAAAAGAATCTCGGCAGGGATGAGCTCTACAAATTGCACAACACAAGTGTCTATTTCAATAGGTGTAAAATGACTTGGGCTTCACATGAGCGAGTTGTCCTGAAGGGCTGGACTGCACAGTGTATAGCAGTTCTCTAGCACAGCAAACCATGCCATACCTTTGGGTATGTATGAATGTTACATTAACAGCAGATCTTTACTCTTAACCTACTACTACTGTATAACCAAAAAAGCAGCAAATGTTTATTCAACAACTCAGCATGTTAACCAAGAACCAAAAACAGAACACATACACACTGGCGAGATGGGGTGCACCAGGATAACCCAAGAAGAAATATGTTTTATTATGATTAGGCATGTTTGTCTATGTAAAAGTTGAATCAGACTTCTGACTACTACTGTATTCCCATTCTGACTACTACTGTATCCCCACTACTGTATTCCCATTCTGACTACTACTTTATCCCCAACACTTCACAAAGTACTATCAATGACTTGCTTGAAAGTGGACCACCCCCCCTAACTGCTTATTACCCCCCTCAAATATATATTCTGACAGCCTTTTGAGCAGCTTCATGTGCACAGAAATGCCATCACTCCAATACATCTACAGATATTTACAATGCTGACCGATTTCGATTCACAAATAATAGCACTGACAAAAACACTGTGGAAGTCCATGTGACTAAAATCAGTCCACTTAGAAATGCAAATTTGACACTATTAGTTTAGTATAGCTACATGGCATGGCCATGCTGACGACACCTGAGAAGGTGTGACTCACACTCTCATCCCCTGTCCTGCACATACATCTTTCACTGTTTCACTGGCAATTTATAAGTTGGAATTTGTAAAAGCCTGGGATTGAGACCAAAGTAGGTCTGAAAGAGAGGAAGCTCCATCTCTACTTGATACAAGAGTCATACCTGCAGAGCAGGCCAAGCTGTAGCAGGCCATGGCAGTTCAGAATAGAAAAAGACCATCTCACAGGTATTGGGGAAAATAGTCATCCCCAAGAGGGATGCCCCACTCTTTGGCATCAGTGCTGGCACAAGTATGACAACCTGTAAAGGCAGTGGGTGGGGGGGGGGGGCAACTGGCCCAGTGGATATCACAGATTCAGGAGAGAAGGCAAGAATTCTACAGTATTTTTGTTCAATGTAAAAAGGATACTTAAACATGTACGTATGGTATTGTGTGTATGCACGCATGCAAGTACAGCTAGGTTAAATCAGTGCAGGCATATGTATGCATGTCTGACTATTAAATTTTATATTTATACGTGCATGTAGATAGTGTGAAATTAAAGGAAATGCATATAGTTTTGAAAGTATGTAGACAAAGTGAATGAATGCAGAATTTATTCCTGCTGGTTTGTGCTACCCAGATATAAGAAAAAGTTTTCTTGTTTTAAACAGCATGTTTTCTAAAGTATGAAATTTATTTCTGGAGTACTTGATGCATGTACATAATGGCCAAATAGAGCTATGCAGAGTGGGGCATGGGGAAGCAGCATACAACTTCATGCATGTCGCACTGCTCAATTCATCTTACAATTAAGGAGTAATTGTGTGCCTTTTATGTAGCTGAAAATGTATTAACTCAGAAAAACAGAGGTGAGCGGTACACAGCATACTGCAGATTGCAATGGTGAAGTATATGTTCTTGTTAAAGTTAGCAGCCTTTAAAGGAAATGTACCTTTGCCATGAAGAGTGGCCATCCCTCCCCCACCTTTCCCCCGTCACGCCGGTGCCTCTTAATGTGTCCATTAACAGGAAGAGAATACATCTTGTAATGTTTACCTGCACAAAAAATAAATAAATATATAAATACATAAACAAAGCCAAGAAAGGAAATGAAAGATTGTCAGTGGAAAAAAGGAGAGAACAAGGAGAGCACTTTTTACTAACAGCATTTGCATTAGTTAACCAAAACCTTGTATTTTTACTTAATGCATTCATTGCATCACATGTACTAGAAAAAAAAATGTATTCCACAGCAGTACACAAAGATGAAGAATAGGTGAACAAGTACGTATTCAATTTCTTATAGCCAAGGAGAGCAACTGTAACCTCTACTCCTATCTTCTTTTGCACTTTCCGTCTTCTGACCTTGTATATAGCTATGTACTTGACCTTGTATATAGCTATGTACTATTCCTTGGATTACATTTATTTTTCTTATCCATTGTATCCATAAGTTTGTTTTGCTCTTTATAATTGTTAACTTGTCTCTATTTGTATGTATTTGTGTTTTGTTGGGGCTTTTTCCATCAGGTCTCCACTGAAAATGGGTAATTTCTTAGCCAGCTGGACTAACCCGGTTAACAAATGTGAAATATATAAATAAATAAATAAAATGTTTCGGCCTCCTCCTGAGACTGTAATATATTACAAAGCATCTTCTGTCAAAGAGTCATGCATTATCTCTACTGTTCTGTAGCCCCACCCCACCACCAAAATAAAATAAAAGTAAGGACTATGTTATAATTTTTTGCTGAACTCTTAAATATAAATTGTAATTAGAGAAGTACAAAAATAATTAAATATCCATAAATAACCTTCATAGGAGGTTACTTGGCTAATGGCCGAGTTAGACTTATGGATATGAAGACTCTCTAGTAGGGAAGGGTCCGAGACTGCCTTGTAGGCAAGACACAGATCACCTCTGTGTAATATGTATGATAAAGAGTAAAGTGACAATGATTTCAGCTTGTCCACACAGGATAGGTGTTGGGAGGCCATGGATTCTCTTTGTGATGTATTTCTGTGGCCTTTCCAGTTGGTGCAGGTGTTCGGAGACGTACAGACCAAACTGGGCATTACACTAAATTACTGGCCTAATAAGGGAGGAGTACAGAGAGGTAATAACCTTTTTTCTGGATGCAATCCCTTTACTTATGAGATGAGCCAAGTAAAAGGCTTTTCCTGACCACTGCCACTACATGACTGTCGAATGTGGGACTTATCAACCTGTGTACCCAGGTCTCTCACCACAGGTTATGTGCTTAGGGGGTTGCCATTGATGTGGTAATCAGTAGGGGCCGTGTCTTTGCCGAATGATATGACAATACATTTAGTGTTTTAACTTAACGCCATGACTATGGCACCAGTCATTTGTTGCTGTGAGACCCTCTTGCAGTCTGTTTAACATTTGGGGAGTCAGTGATGGCACTCAACTTACAGTCGTCCACAAACATGGTCAGCCACAGGCCTTTTGTCTTTGCCTGGATCTCTGAGAAGTAGATGCCAAACAGTAAGGATCCCAGGACAGATCCCTCGGGGACACCATTAGTGATAAGTCTGCTGTCAGAGGCAGAGGCGCCTATTTTGACCTTGTGGGTCCTATCTGTGAACCAGTTGGCTACCCACCTGATGAGACAGGTGTTTACACCAAGTTGCGTTAGCTTTTTGATGATACCCAAGTGGGGGGTTTGCAGTACAGGTCAATAGTAGTAGTATCATCTGACAGCATTATTATTAAATGTATTATACAAATTCACAGTAAACTGCCTAATATTTAATGTGTACCATCAATAAAATATTGTAACTGCAACTTTAATCCTTAGCTCTATTTTGTCTCTCACTTTATAAACATTTTTTATTTACAGCCCTTTTCCACAGGACCAGAGATCCAAGGAGCAGCCCAACATCACTTCCCAGGTAAGAGACCAATCAACATCACCATCTGAATGCCTGAAGACATCTTCACAGGTCAAGGTGGTGACTCTGGTTCTTTGGGCACCATTGGGCAACTTAGCCTGTACAGCAAACATCACAAGTTTTTCTGGTTGAGGATGTGGTTGAGAGAGATCTTGAAACCATACAAGACCTCCACCAGCACGTTATAGACTTGCTGACCTGGCTGGGTCCATCAAAAATTGAGCCACTGGAGGCCTTCATCCCCAAGTCATTGAAGTCACCCACTGCAGGTCCACCAGACAGTGGGAATGTCCTCTGGTCTGAGGTGAGACCTGTTTCAACTCCTCCTCACCCTCCTGCTTTCGTGTCTATCTACATGCCATCTGTATGTCTTGTATCCTCTACCAATGGCAGTCCACCATAATGTTCCTGTCATCTTAATTTTCCCCAACTCTTCCCTACTCCTCTCTCCTATACTCTTCTTCCCTTCTTCCATCCCAAGCTTCCCAGTTATATTTAAAATTAGGGAGGTCTGTCTCGCATCAAAAACATAGTATCCCTACTCTACCACCTCCTCCAGCACAACCCCACTGATGCCTTCCTTTTTTGTGCACCTGGTCCTCTCTCTCCCTCTCTCTTGGACAAGAGTGCCCAAATAAGGGCATGCATACATTCAGTATGTAACTTGGATCTTTTTTTCAATTTACTTCTACACAGCTGCACACAGCTCTGTTTTCCTCAACTGAGTGCTGGTAATATATGCAAGCTTATGCAAGTTTATGCTCTTCTCTCAGTTCCAAAAATAGACAAAAGTAAGCATCACTCTTTACTCAAACTGTTACATTCGCATACGTGTTTTAATCCATTCGCATACGTGTTTTAATCCATTTTAAGAACTTGCAGATAATCCAAAAGCTTGTGGGAATATCTGCACAGCTCTTCACATTCACATAGTCCATTGCAGGCAAATGGTACGGAGCATACTTGCAAAAAACATACAGCTATTCTTTGCCATTTGGCCTTGTGCACATACAAACCTTGGGAACAAGAATATCACCCATGTACTCTGCTGTGGTAAAACAATCACCTTAAAGGTCACTATAATAAAGCAGTTCTCTGACAAAGCAATTCAAAATGATCAAGTTTAACAAAAGTAAAGGGAAGCCAGGTGCAAACCATGGTTGTGTGCAATTCAATGGCCTTGCCATTTGTCATGTAGCACTCCACTCTCTTCATTGCCAATATGCTGCTCATGGGGTACAGAGAACAGGGCTCAGAATACCCAAGTCTCAGATAATGAAAAGGGAGATGAGGATAGTGAGAAGATGGGAACTGAATGAACGCAGGAGAAAATCCAGGGTGATCAAAGTCCATCTAGCTTTCAAGGGCACCTGGTTTATAAAATGAAAAATACTAAATCGGCAGGGAATGAAAACATTTAACTTTTTCATTCACCACGAACAGGACTTCAAAAATACTCACACTTTGGTACACTGACCATAAACTATCAACATGTGATCACAAAATTTTAAACTTACATTAATAGCAATCCATTAAAATGATTGTTAAAAATCATTCTTAATATGGGCATCTTTTAAAAATCACATTACAATTACACTGTCATTAATACCTGCACATTTATCAGCCTGAAGTTTAATATGCCACAGCTTCTCTTCTGTTCCCAATTTATTTTTAAAAATCTACCCCCTCCCATAATTTAAAAACAAATGATCAAACACACAAATATATATATATTTTTTAATGTGCAATAAGTCCTATATGGTAATGTATCGGTGTATGCATGCATTTAACTGCATTGTGTCGTGTGGATAAATCAAGTTTGGTGCAGGACACAGGGCCAACCCAAGAAAAAACGCTTCCAATCCTTTCAAAAGGATCATTAAAATCAGTAACCGTGCTGAGAGGGTGCTAAGGTGCAACTCAACGGAGGGATTCAGGAAGATTTCGGATGAAAACAGGAGAAAAGACCAGGGAAAAGTACAGTAGAGAGTTGCACTGGTTAGCTGGATTACAGTGAATTAGCATTTTATGTTAAAAATGTCCAAGACAGCATTTATAATCACATGAAAAGGACAATATTGCTTAAAATGAACCCAAGACCTTCACAGCACCACCACTCCAGTATCTGCCTAGCAGAACAATGCAAAGTCGCGGAGTTAACCACAGAAAGGACATCGGCTGCATTAAAAGCCAAGGCAGATGTCAAAGTACCTGGGAGCTAGCTCTTTGATAGTCTAATGCATGGGACTCAAATTCCCAGCCCATGGAAAGCACTCAATGTAGCCGGTGAAGCTTTTCTGGACTTAATTAAAAAAAAATACATTTTTTTTTATTTAAATGCTTGTCTTTGCAGCTTAAAGTACTAAAGCATTTGTATACATTACTATATTGACTTTTTCACTAGGGGTGTTTTTACTTTTCTAGATGTCTAATCTTGTCCATTTCCGAGGGGAGTGGACAAGAGTGAGAGCCTTTATTTGATGGCTATCTTTTTTTTTTTTCTTGCTTCTACTGCTGAGCAAGAGAAACAAAATTCAAGGGATCTGTTTCTGGTTGCTCAGAAACTGGCCAACTTAAGTAAAATGGAGATTTCAGCAGGTTTCTGGAGTGCACATTTTATTTACAATGTAAAGAAAAGTTAACTGCCTTTAGCTATTACAGTCAAAGGCTGTATGTTGTCTTCCACTTTACAGGTTTTGTTTGTAATACTGGACTATAGTCAAGAAGCAAACTAAATACATTATGCCGCAGTAATGACAGATCAATTAACATCTTGCTTAAAATAAAATCATAATTATGAACTTATTTTATTAAATGTTTACCGGTCACCACTGAATTTTTTTATGGGGGGGGGGGGGTTAAAATGAGAAGAAACTGGAGTCAGTTGTAAATATATTGCTATGTTCTGAAGGTACTTCTAGTTGTATGGGGTTGCCAGAGGGAAGTGTACATACTAAACACTTCTGCTGTGTACATAGGCACGTGTGCACCTCACCAGGCTACGTGCGCCTCACCAGGCTGCGTGCATATGCATCTGTCTCACCAGGGTGCTTGTCAGTATAAGCCCACTGGCAACATCTTGAAAATTTTACTGTCCTACAGTCATGGTTCATCAACTGAAAGCTTGTTATAATGTACTAAAACACAGGGAATGTATTTATAGTGCAACCGCTCACGACACAGCTAACAGAACAGTAACGTAGTTTCCTAGCAGTCATTCATACTAAGAAGGTTTTGCATCCTTTTTTGCTTAAACATAGTTACTTCTTGGACTGTCTATATAGTATGTGTTGCACTGTTAATTGGGGTGTCTATATAGTATGTGTTGCACTGTTAATTGGGGTGTTTGTCATAAGTCATTTGGTAATATCCTTTAAAAATGACTGTGTTGCCCTATATTCATTGTGCAATTATTTTTGCAGTATGCAGTAGTAAAATGCAAGAGGGAAAGAGCTACATGGTACTGTTCACCTCACATTGTTGTTTTTCTATTACATGTTCAGTCACATAGCCTGGATAAGGGTCAAATTAGAACATAAAAATCATACTGCTCAACTGTCCAGAATTTGCAAAATTAAGATTTTTGCCTTTTTTTTTTTCTTTGGGGGGGGGGGGTCTGTTGCTCATAAATTTTATTTTTTTTCTGGCAAATCACTAAGGACCAAATGACAAACATTTGATTTCTTACTTCAAATCCTTCATAGAATGCATGCTAATGCAAAACCATAAATTTTATATGAGCAATATTTAAAATCGGTCACTGATTTGGGGCTTTTGCCCCCACCCCATTTCTTGACACTGAGGGACGTGGATTCCCGACAGTTTTGCACCTTCTTGTACTTGACTGCTATGTGCATTTAATTTTCTGCAACTCGTCAACTGTTTAGTCAATTTGTCAAGTAGTCAAGTACTATACAGTTACTACAGCAGTGGCATAAAAGTGATGTACGGACGTATACAAACTGAAAAGCCCCAGAAGGAACAGTCCTAGGAGTAGGAGGAACATGTGCATCCAGGAGAAAAAAAAAAAAAAAAGAGTAGAGCAGAAGGGGGAGGAGGGAGAGAGCAAATACTGAGACAGTAAACAAGAGGTCATCTACTGTTATGGTAAGACTTTACACAACTTTACTTTGTCCTTCCACATCACTGTTGCAAATGGGGAGAAGGAAGGCCCAGAAGAGCCCCCAAGAAACCCATGCAGAACAGCTCAGGCAATACCAGCTCTTGCTCTGGAAACATCCAATTTGTAATGCTTAGTAAAGGTATAGAGAGAGAGGTCCAAGTAGCAGCCTCAAGGATGCAAATGGTATCCAATCCTTTGAGAAAAAGCACCAGAAGAAGGCCCTGGTAGAATGAGCTTTTACAGAGGCAGGAAGGCTTTTCCCATGAAAGGAACAACAAAAAGAAATGGCAGAGATCCATGAAGAAATTATTTGTTTACAAACAGCTAAACCTACAGATCTAGGATGAAAGAAAATATAAAACTGCTCAGAGTTTCAAATGCCTTAGTCGTATCTAAATAATATACAAGCTGTTGATGCAAATCCAAGGTGTGATGAACCTTCTTACAAGCAGACTCCTGAGAAGGAAAAAATGAAGGCAAATTAATAGACTGATTATGAGAGAATTCATTAACCACCTTGGGTATAAAAGGAGGATTAGTATTAAGAGGCATCTAAAGGGGAAGCAAAGACTGGACAGACAGCAGAGGGCTTAGGGGACTCCATGTGAAGGAGCTCATAATACCTCTTATGAATGTCAGAAACCTGAGAAGAGTCCCATTTAAAAAAATTCCTTCGTACAAGAAAAGTACAGTTTTGTACCTACCATAAATGTAGATGTTCGAAGATCCACATTGCTGCAGTCCTAACACTTGGGTAGTCCGCTGTCCCTCATTCGGCCCGAATATCAGAGCATAAGGCTGACGTCGGTCAGGGCGCATTTAACTGACATCAGAACGTCAGGGTACAAATGCGCATGACCGACGTCATATCCTCAGTCTTTTCTTGCCCCAGATGTCAGAAGACCCTAAAAAGAAAGGTCCAAACCCAAAGACCACAACTAAACAAATAGCTAGTCTAACACCAAAAATATGTATAATATATACAATATATACAAAATGCAATATACCAAATGCAGTTTACCTCAGATGGATAACCCAACCCACAGAACCACCTTAACAACAGAGGGGAAGGAGGGAGGGTAAATTGGACTGCAGCAATGTGGATCTTCGAACATCTACATTTATGGTAGGTACAAAACTGTACTATGTTCTTCATCTCACATTGCTGCAGTCCTAACACTTGGGTAGAATCCCAAAGCAGAGGTAAGGGAGGATGGCTAAACTATAATGAAGCAGGAGCTGCCAAAATGCCCTGCAACACAGCAGTGGCAAAACCAGCCCTAGATTTAGAGTACAAGGGAAGGTGGTAATGCTTAGAGAAGGTATGCACTGAACTCCAAGTGGCTGCCTCCAAAATATCCTCAATAGCCACCCCCCTCAAAAAAGCTGTTGAAGTGGCAGTAGCCCTAGTGGAATGAGGTCTAATCCCAGCTGGAATCTCTTTGCCATGATGGGAATAACAGAAAGCAATGCAAAATCCAATCCACATTGAAATAGTTTGTTTTGACACAGGCTTGCCCTGAGAGCACAAAGCAAAAGAAACTAATAATTGCTGAGATTGTCTGAACCCTTTAGTTCTGTCCAAATAATATCGCAACTGCCTGTGAACATCCAAGGTGTGCAAAATCTTTTCCCCTTTAGTTTGGGGATTTGCATAAAAAGTAGGCAAATGAATAGTTTGGTTTAAAGCCACACTAGAAACCACTTTAGGCATGAAGGAGGGATTGGTACGTAAAGATACCCTATCCTTGTGAAAAATTAAGAAAGGCTCAACTGCCATAAGGGCCTGTAATTCAGAAACCCTTCTTGCAGAAGTATTGGCCAACAAAAAAGCAGTCTTCCATGACAAATATTTCAACTCAGCAGTAGCTGCAGGCTCAAAAGGTTGTAGAGTGAGTTTCTCCAACACAAAATTGAGATCCCAAGCAGGAGTAGGAGCTCTTCGTGGGGGTCTTATATTCTTTGCCCCTCTGAGAAATTGCTTGAATAAAGGATGAGAAAACAATGGTGGGTCACAATCGTAGTGAGCTGAAATTGCTGCAGCATGAATCTTAATAGAAGAGAAGGACAAACCTTTGTCCAATAACTCATTAAGATATTGAAGAGCCACACTTAAATCAGGCTCAGAAACATCCAAATCCTTAGCTGCACTCCAAAATAAAAATCTCTTCCATTTATCTGCGTACACTTTCCTTGTACTAGGCCTTCTAGCTTCCAAAATCACATTCAAAACTTGTTGTGGAAGTTGAGACCCTCTATGGTTTAAAACAGAATATGCCATGCTGTTAGGTGAAGAGAGTGAAGTTTGACATTCAGCAAATGACTGTCCTCCTGGGACAACAGATGTGGAATCAAAGGCAAAGGCCATGGAGGCTTTCTTACTAGACTTCTCAGTAGTGGATACCAGTGCTGTCGAGGCCAATCTGGAGCTATCAAAATCATCCTTGGCTTGTCCTGTCTGACCTTCAGAAGTACCTTTGGGAGGAGAGGCAGAGGTGGAAAGGCATACACATGAAGATTTTTCCAACTGAAAGAAAGAGCATCCACTTTCCAAGCTGTGTGATGAAACCGCTTTGTGCAAAACTTTGGCAGCTGGTTGTTTAGTGGAGAAGCGAACAGATCTATGTCTGGAGTTCCCCAGGACACTGTCAGTTTCTGAAATACATGAAGATCCAGTTTCCACTCGTGGGGATCCATGATTTGTCTGCTTAACACATCTGCTAAGGAGTTCTGTGCTCCCGGCAGAAACCTTGCCTGAAGACTTAGTTGTAAACTGAGAGCAGTCTCCCACAAAATCATTGCTTGCCTGCATAGAGGATAAGAATGTGTTCCCCCTTGCTTGTTGATGTACCACATGACAGTTGTGTTGTCTTGTTAGAATCAACACCTGCCCTGGAAGAAGTAAATCCTTGAAAGCTATTAATGCAAACTGGACTGCTAATGCAAACTGGACTGCTAACATCTCCTTCATGTTGATATGTAGATGTTGTAGTCTGGCAGGCCACTTGTCTTGTATCCACTTTCCATTTAGATGAGCTCCCCAAGCTATGTCCGAGGCATCTGTCGTTAAAATCTGACTCGCCTCTGGCCGGGTCACAGAGAGTCCCTTGTTTAGGTGACTCTCCTGAGCCCACCACAAAAATTCCTTTTGAATGCAAGGTATTATTTGAATGACAGTGTCCAGATCCTGGCAGTGCTGTGTCCATACATTTTTGAGATACCATTGTAGCTTCCTCATATGCAGTTTGGCATTGGGAAGCACCAGAATACAAGATGCCATGAACCCTAAGGCTTGAAGGACTGTCCTTGCAGTCAGCCCGGACTGATGAGAAAGTTGATGGAAGTAAAGGGATAGACTCTTTTGTTTGTCCGGGGTTAAAAAGGCCATCTGGGATGCTGTATTCAGTCTCACACCCAGAAAGCACATGTCTTGAGAGGGTACTAGACTGGACTTTATTTCGTTCACAGAATACCCCAGGCATCTTAGCACTGCTATCACATATTCCAGATGATGAAGAAGCTCTTCCCTTCCTTGAGCCAGAATCAGGCAGTCGTCCAAATAAGGATAGATCTGTATTCCTTTTAGCCTGAAGAAAGCTATCACTGGAGCCAGAACTTTCGTGAACACTCTGGGCGCAGTAGATAAGCCAAAGGGCAATGCAGAGAACTGATAATGAGAAGTCCCAGCTCGAAAACGCAGATACTTCCTGCAACTCAGTCTGATAGGAACATGAAGGTAAGCCTCCTTGAGATCCAAAGTTACCATCCAATGATCTTTGCCCAGCAGAGGTAAAAGCTGCTGCAACGTCAACATTTTGAACTTGGGAATGTCCAGATAAGTGTTGAGGATAGACAAATCCAAAATTGGTCTCCACGTGTTCCCCTTCTTTGGGACTAGGAACAGGCGAGAATAAAATCCTAGGCCCCTTTCTGTCAAAGGAACCGGCTGTATGGCCCCTATTTGGAGTAGTAGTGAAATTTGCTTGTGAGCCTCTATTCTTTGTTGAGGAGGAATGTCTGGCATGCCTTTGAAAGGAGGCAAGGTATGGAAATAAAACCTGTAACCGTGATGTATGATATCTAGTACCCATTTGTCTTGGGTAATCGAACTCCAATTTTCTTTGAAAAGTGCCAACCTTCCTCCCAAAGGTGCTGCCAGGCGAGAAGGTTCTGGCAGCTGAAAAGGTAGGTCATTGGGTCTGTTTACGAAAGGACTGACCCCTGCCCTCACTTGAAGACTGTGCAGGAGAACTTCCTGTTCTGGGCCTGAAAGAGCCCTGACCTCTGCCCTGCCACGTCTAGATCTACCCCTAGACTGGGAATCATAAGAAGGATACGTCCACCCTTTAGTAGGCCAATTTCTACTAAACTTTGGAGGCTGAACCTGTAAAAAATCTTTAACAGTCTGCATAGACTTAGCCTTATCTTCCATTTTCTTTAAAACTGCCTCAACAGGAGAACCAAACAAGACATCAGATTGCAAAGGGGCATCCAAAATCCTAGTTTTAACATGGTCGGATAAATTTTGATCCCTCAGCCAGGCATGCCTGCGAAGAACTGACCCAGTGGCAGCCACCCTAGACGAGGCCTGTACAGCATCAAAACCACATTGCAAAGAATGCTTACCCACCTGCTCAGAAACATGCACTAAATCTTGTAACTCTTTACAGTCAATACCTTCCGCCAGGGCATCAACCTTAGATTTCAACTGAGAAAGGAGATAATTTTGATATTTCAACATGTGAAACTGGCAATTCAAAGCTCTCATGGCTAGAGTGGAAGAAGTATAAACTTTCTTTCCCCATCTATCCAAGGCCCTGGCCTCTTTATCTGCAGGAACCGGATTTTTGACAACAGAAGCCTTAACACCCTTAGGCCCCTGGCTAACAGTTTCTGGGTCTGCCCTAGGACTCTTAAAAGATACTTATGAGCTTCAGGCACCCTGTAATACCTATCCGGTTTAACAGGAGCAGGAGGCAAAGAATCAGGATTAAGAGAAGCCTCTGCAAACACATCTTCCACCACATTCAGAACAGGAGGAATAGCTAAAGGCCTATGCTGGGGTAAAAACAAAAATTCCTAAGCCTTTTCCTGGAATCAGAGAAATCCTGACCTTCCCATTTAAAATGCTCTCTCATGGAGTGAAGGGTCTCTGAAAAAGAAAAATCCTCAGGAGGAGAAGCAGAAGGAGTGGAATCATCCATATCAGAATCAGAATAATGAGAATACTCCTGCAAGTCTTCAGCCAAGACTCAGACACATCGAAGCCTGCTCATAATCCCCAACACAGGTTCCATCCTAGGCCTCTTATCAGGAGGGGGCATAGAACCTCTAATTAAAGTAATTAAATCCTCTGCCATTTTGAGCATGTGCTTCTTGGGCACAGCACCTGAAGAACTGGGAGAGACACCCACCGAAGCTAAACTAGGCCTGCCTCTAGGAGAAGCCTTGGCAGCAGAAAAAGAGGGCCTAGGCCCCTTAGTAAGGGAGGGGAGTACAGTTACTTGAGAAGCCCCTACAGCCTGCCCTGCCTCCTGGGAGGCCACATCCTGTAAAATCAGAGTTTCTTCCTGGGTCTCCAGAGAGGCCTCCGTCGGAACCACCGGTTCCACTGACACCTCTAAAGAGCTGACGTCCGGTTCGGACGACTCCTCTAACCTAGGTTTAACTGCCTTGTCCTTGCGCTTCTTTGAGGAAGCCGGCGTCGGAGCATCTGACGGCATTTTGTAATTGCACCGCTTCCCAAACACCAACCTTGCACAATCCAACCTCCGCTTAATAGTGCGTTTATTAAACCTAGCACAAAAGCGGCAACCAACAACGTCGTGCTCAGGTCCTAAACAAGGTATACACAAATTATGATAATCTCTATGCGGTATCTGTTTCCCATATGCGGTATCTGTTTCCCACAAGAAATACAGTTATTCACTTTTTCTGACATCCGGTAAACCACTGAGGCAAGAAAAAAACAAGATATTCCCCAACGGGGTACTTAACCAACTCTGACTTCGGTCTGAAACTCCGAATTCGAAAAATTTCAGAACGCCGGACGGCACTTGCAACACTGCTTCTGCATCGGACCATGCGGCAAAAAAGACTGAGGATATGACGTCGGTCATGCGCATTTGTACCCTGACGTTCTGATGTCAGTTAAATGCGCCCTGACCGACGTCAGCCTTATGCTCTGATATTCGGACCGAATGAGGGACAGCGGACTACCCAAGTGTTAGGACTGCAGCAATGTGAGATGAAGAACATCAGTATCCCTAAAGGAGAGTTCTTCAAAGGGAGAGTCTGGGCTAAGAGTCTTCCTCTTCAGAGCCATAATTCAAGGGGGAAATGATCTGAGGGGAATATCACAAAGTCTCTTCCCCAGAATCTAATTCCTCTTCAGAGGAGTCCTGCTCTAAGCCTTTTGAGTGGAGTAGAAGGTCAAGGGGAACCAGGTAAAGGAATTCCTTGGGGAAGCTTCAAAGCCATCAGTGCATTAAATAACCCTCAGTAAAAAAACATGCCATTCATGCTGGGGATCTTTAGGAGAAGGACAGACATGCATGTTTTTGTTTTGAGGGACATCTGTCCTAAACACCATAGGAGGTTCAGACCCTTGCCTACACTCAACTAATATAGTAGGAATCTCCTCCTGAACAAGTATTTGCAGAATCCCCCTCAGTCCCTCTGAAATAAATCAGCAGATTTCCCCCCTCAACATCTGGAGTGGATATCTACAGAGCCACTGAAGACAAGCAAAAAGTTGGATCCATGCCAGATGGCTGTGGCAGACTTATCTGAGGTAACAAATGGGTAATCTTCCGCTCTTTCACCAGCCTCGAGAGAGATGTCCCGGTGAGGCAGGATAGCAGCTTAATCAGACCAGACTCTTGGCCTTTTTCTTGGCAGGTAGCCGACCTTCAGGTTGGGAAGACTGCACCATAGCACCTTGTGCTAACAATTTAAGATGCTGGTTCTCCAGGTAACTGAACAAGGAGGAGAGATGATTACCTAGGGTCTTAGGGAAAAAAGCTTGGCAGGAGGAGAGATGATTACCTAGGGTCTTAGGGAAAAAAGCTTGGCAGACAGAACACTTTATATGGTTGTAAGAAGCACCCGAACAGAAAAAGACACTTCTTGTGACGATTCTTATGGGGAATTTGCCTCCCACACTGACATTTTCCCTTTCTGAATGACATGTAAACTCACAGAACTAAAAAGGTAGAAAAAATAAGAGAAAACTCCAACACTTATCTGAAACAAAGCTTGGTAACAAGCACAAATGTTCAGACCTACAATCAAAGATGGAGTTTGAACTGGTGGCAAAGAAGGTCTGGGGTATGTACATCCATACGTCACCTTTAAGCCCTACGCCTGGAGTGGGAAGCATACACGTGATGTATGCCATCTATAAAATCCTATAGATATGGTATACTGGCTGGACGTCAAGCTACCCTTTGCAGGGAATCCCTTTAGTAAAGAATACTGCAACAGTGATATGGAACGACATTGAGAAATCTCTCATCGGCCCACAGCTAAGTGGATTTCACCTATGGTGGCTCTCCAGTCATTTTCGAGTTTGAGATCTCTGGGCTACTGGGTAGTGTCAAAAGCACAGCAAACTACAACGAATGTCCATAGTCCAATTCCCAGCCAAACAAACCAATTCCATCATAGGTTTTAAAAAACCTGCCTGGCTGAGACAGGCATTTATCTGCCTTCATGAAAATGTGAGTCAGAGAAAGGAGAAGACTTTTGTCAGAATTCACTGTTCTAACTTCTTACAGCTAGTGACACTTCTGAGCATTTCTGTAGTTACATCCTTTTAATGCATTTAGGCATCAAATATTGCTTGTTCATATAGGCCCATAGGTATACACTAGGCTGACCACCAGGCCTTTATAAGCCTAGCTGTGCAACACAGCCCTATGAAAAACTACAGAGGAGTGAACAGCCATAAAAGCCTGGAGATCAGACACTCTCTTAGCTGAACTCAGGGCCAAAAGAACAGTCTTCTACGTACAATGTTGTAAGGAAGCTGAAGCTGCAGGCTGAATAGAAGCCCAAGTCGATTTTTTCCAAGAACAGAATCAAAGGTCTCAGGAAGGTTGAATAGGCTTCCTGAGAGGTCTGATATGAAGGACGGCTTTAAGAAATTGCTTGACCTCCAACCTAGAGGCCAGAGGAAGAGTTAATGGCAGACAAGTAGAAAGAGCAAAAAGGTGAACTTTAACAAAAGAATATGCCAACCCAGCATTGGGCAGTTTATACAAATGAGAGAACCAGAGGAATCTCCACAGAAAGTGGATCCTGGTTAGGAGCAAGGCACCAAATAGAAAATCTCTTCTATTTGGACACAGATTTCCTAGTAGTGGGTTTCCTTTCCTAGTAGTGGGTTTCCTCCTGCAGAATGCTAATCATGTCCTCAGTAAAAAAGGTGTCTAAAAGGGATCAAAACCCTATTGCCCACAATGTCAGTTGAAGAGTGGACAAGGGAAGATGGATGAGAGACCCCTTGCCTTGTGGAGTAGGTCCACCCTGTCAGGTAACTTGTGGTGACTGCCCTTGGCTGGGCCAAAAGGGAGTCACCCAACAAGATTCTGGAGGGAGCTCTGCTCTATCTTGAGCAGCACCCTCAGAATCAAGAGGAAGGGGAGGGAAGGCTTACAGAAACATCCCATTCCAAAAACAAGATAGGGTCCCCACCTTCCAAGCCAGAGGACTTGGTACTCTGGTGCAAAAAGAGTAAGTTGTCTGGTCAAAGAGGAGGCAAAAAGATCTACCTGAGGAGTACACCACTGATGTGCAATGTCCAGAAACATCCATTTGAGAGTCTGGTTTTGGACCTGATCAAAGAGTCTGCCACTATAGTTTGTGCTGAAGGAATGTATACAGCCTGAAGAGTCACTGGATACTGGCAGCTAAATCCAAAACTTGGACAGCTAGCCTACAAAAAAAAAAAAAAATAGGGCCATGTCCCCCCCTTGCTTGTACCACATCTCTGTAAAGATTTTGGAAGAAAATGGGAATGAAAGGTATGAAGGGTGAAGAGGAGAGCTAACTCTGTTCCTTGATATTGATGTTGTCTGACCTCCGATGATGGGGCCAGAGACTCTAGACTTTAAGGGGACCAAAGGAGGCCCCCCCCAGCCTGTGTCTGTGACATCTTAGAAAAGTTCCCGACTGGGGGCTGAAAAGAAGTCCTGGGTCGAGAGAGCGCTGATGAATCCACCACTAAAGCTAAAGCTGGACACATTAGAGAGGACTAGAAAATCTACAGGATGACAGTGTTGGAGCCATACTGGCTTTAGAAACCACTGTAGTTTTCTAATATGAAGCCTGGCTAGAGGTAGCACAGGAATGGTGGAAGCCATGAATTCTAGTAAAAACTTAGAACTCCTTGGCTGTAATGGAAACCCAAAGAAGAAGGGTCTGAAAAAAGTGAGTAGGGAAAGTGCCTTGGGAGGAGGCAAGGAAGCCAGCATAGGGATGATCTGGAGCCTACAACCAAGAAATACATGATTCTGAGAAGGAGCCAAGACTGATTCTGATTTCTGGAAGTTTATTATAAATTCCAGACTTTGCAAGAGACAAACAGTATACTGAGGTGCTGAAGCAAAGTTTCAGGGGAGGAAGTCTAAATGAGAAGGTCTTCCAGATAAGGAAAGATTTGAATCCTTCTCACCATTCCAAAAGCAATCACAGGGTTGAGGCATTTAGTGGAAACCCTTGGGGCAGTAGAAAGGTCAAAAGGGCAAAGCAGACAGCCAAAACAGAACAGAACGAAAGAAAAACTCCTGAAAGGGGAATGAACTGGGATGCGAATATAAGCATCCTTGAGATTCTGGGGGACCAGAAAAGCCAAGTGGAAAAGGGATCTGAAGGGACAACACCTGAAAGGAAGGGATCTTCAGAAAGGTGTTGAGCTGAGAGTGGTCCAGAGTGGGTCTCCAGGTGCCTTCCTTCCTGGGAACCAGAAACATTTCTGGAATGAAACCCCTTCCACTCCTGGGAAGGAGGCAAAGCTTGAGTTGTGCCTTGTGCCAAAAGGCCCTAAAGTAGGTCTGGGGAAAAAGGAAGCTGTTCCTGAGGCAGTTGAGGGATGCCCAGGAAATGAAGAAGGAACTTCAAGTATCCCTGATGGATGATGGACAGAACTCAAGAGTTTTGAGTGATCCTTAACCACTTGAGTTGGAATAGGGAAAGACAAGGAGATGAGGGAACCTGGTCAGGAAAGGGGAAAGCAAGTCAGAACCTGGCTTGTCTTGAAAAGGAGGTTTCTGAGAAGTGGAAATCTGAGTAGACTTAGCACCAGAAGGAACCTGTCTAGAACCTTTCTTACTTTGGGGGGGGGGGTGAGGCTAAGCAGACAGAGGGATAATTCCTCTGGAACTTAGGAATAGGAGAAACAAAATAAATATTCTTCAGTTCTTGTGAGGACTTACCTTTCTCCTGCACAGACTTAAAAAGCTCAGCTGCACAGACTTAAAAAGCTCAGCAGCCGCAGAACCCTACTAACAGCAGCAGCATCCAACAGTTTAGCTTTAATATCATCAGACAAACGTTGAAGATGAAGCCAAGAGTAACATCTCAACACAGAGCCAAAAACAACAGCTCTAAAGGAGGTATCAGCTGCATCATAACTACATTTAATAGAAGGACAACTTGAAAAGTACAGCCCAGTAAAGAAAGGGCTGAGGCCTTCCCTTCAGAATCAGGAAGGTCTGAGAGAGCCTGGAAATCCTAAGAAAAAAGGGCCAAAACATACGTGGTTATATTGGTCTGGTAATTAACAGCCCAAAAGGCCAAGGTGGCAGCATTATACACCTTGCCCAGCTGTTCCATAGCTCTACTGGCCTTGTCAGAAGGAAGCAGTTTACTAGAATGCACAAGCTTAGAGGGTTTGTCAGAAGAGCTAGACAATGCAGAAGGGTCAGCAAAAGGACATTTGTACAGAAACTTACACTCATTAGGCAACTTGTAAAATCCGTAAGGTTTCTTAGGGGCTGAAAGTTGAGACTCTGAGGCCACAGAAGCTGCTGAAGAGGCATCTAAAAAAGAGCAGCCAGTACTGGACAGATAGCAGAGGGCTTGAGGACTCCATGTGAAGGAGCTCATAATACCTCTTATGAATGTCATAAACCTGAGAAGGGTCCCATTTAAAAAATTCCATCATACAAGAAACAGTATCCCCAAAGGAGAGTTCTTCAAAGGGAGAGTCTGGGCTAAGAGAGTCTTCCTCTTCAGGGCCACAATTCAAGGGGGAAAGGATCTGAGAGGAATATCACAAAGTCTCTTCCCCAGAATCCAGTTCCTCTTCAGAGGAGTCCTGCTCTCTGAGCCTTTTGAGTGGAGTAGAAGACCAAGGGGAACCAGGTAAAGAATTCCTTGCGGAAGCTTCAAAGCCATCAGTGCATTAAATAACCCTGGGTAAAAACATGCCAATCATGCTGGGGATCTTTAGGAGCAGGACAAACATGCATGTTTTTTGTTTTGAGGGGCATCTGTCCTAAACACCATAGGAGGTTCAGACCCTTGCCTCCACTCAACATAGTATTTGCAGAATCCCCCTCAGTCCCTCGGAAATAAATCAGCAGATTTTCCCCCCTCAACATCTGGAGTGGATGTCTGCAGAGCCTCTGAAGACATGCAAAAAGTTGGATCCCTGCCAGCCTCGAATATGGCTGTGTCAGAGGAATCAGAGACAACAAATGGGCAATCTTCCGCGCTTTCACCAGCCTCGAGAGAGAGATGTCCCGGTGAGGCAGGATAACTGCTGAATCAGACCAGACTCTCTTGGCCTTTTTCTTGGCAGGTAGCCGACCTTCAGGTTGGGAAGACTGCACCATAGCACCTTGTGCTAACAATTTAAGATGCTGGTTCTCCAGGTAACTGAACAAGGAGGAGAGATGATTACCTAGGGTCTTAGGGAAAAAAGCTTGGCAGATAGAACACCTTATATGGTTGTGAGAAGCACCCAAAACAGAAAAAAGACAGACACTTCTTGTGACTATTCTTATGGGGAATCTGCCTCCCACACTGACATTTTCCCTTTCTGGATGACATGTAAACTCACAGAACTAAAAAGGTAGAAAAGATAAGAGAAAACTCCAACACTTATCTGAAACAAAGCTTGGTAACCAGCACAAATGTTCAGAACTACAGTCAAAGATGGAGTTTGGACTGGCGGCAAAGAAGGTCTGGGGTATGTACATCCGTATGTCACCTTTATGCCTTGAGTGGGGAGCATATGCGTGATGTACACTTGTCTATAAAATCCTATAGATTTGGTATACTGGCTGGACGTTTAGCTACCCTTTGCAGGGAATCCCTTTAATAAAGAATATTGCAACAGTGATATGGAAGGACATTGAGCCGTTTCTCACCGGTCCACAGCTAAGTGGATTTCACTTATGGTGGCTCTCCAGTCAATTTCCAGATCTCTGGGATACTGGGTAGTGTCAATAGCACAGCAAACGAATGTCCATTGTTCAATTCCTAGACAAACTATTTCCATCATAGGTTTTAAAAACCTGCCTCGCTGATTCAGGCATTTATCTGCCTTCTTCATGAAAATGTGAGTCAGACAAAAGAGAAGACTTGTCAGAATTCACTGCTCTAACTTCTTAGAGTTAGTGACAGTTCTGAGCATTTCTGTAGTTACATCCTTTTGATGCATCAAACATTGCTTGTTTATATAGGTCCATAGGTATACACTAGGCTGACCACCAGAGCCTTTAGAAACCTAGCCGTGCAACACAGCCAGATTGCATCCCCATGCATCATAGGTATTTATTAGGAAGTTTCAAGATGTTATATTGGGAGGGGTATGTTAAACAGTGGCAGACAGTAATGCCCAAAATATCAGATGCATGGGGGCCAGACCTGGGGTGAATTTCAGATTTCCCATCTATTGTTCAATGTTACACAAATAGGATTAAGGATGGACTATGCTTCACAAGGATTTGGAGCATACTTACATTATTAATTCCAAAACCATTCTACATACAAGGTATTACACATAATTTTATCCTAAAGCTTGCTTTATGGCAAACTGTATTGGCATTTAACCTCGGTCTAGTGCAGTTAAAGAAATGAACATTATTTGTTTCACTTTCAAAGGACATATTGTTGTTTAAAAGCCATGATATATGCAGTGCTCATTTATACAGTTATTTCAGCAAGTTCATACACCACAGCAGCAACAATCATTCAGACTGCTCAGTGACTGTACTTAAACTTACAATTCTTAACATGTGAAAGGATTTATAGTTGGAAGAAAGCAGATGAAGAACCAGCATAGAACTCAACTCAAAAAAATATCCCTCTCAGGTACATGACAGGTAGGGGAAAAGGGAAACAAATGAATATAATGAGAAAATGTTCAAGGACAGCAGCAACAATCACCAGTGCTGTTCACTGATGGGTCAGTACATGCTGATAAAATAAACATACTACCCATCAGGCTTTGAGAGGTTTCCTTCTACCATTTTAACTCCGTTACTCTTTGAATGAAGAGCTGTGTAGTTTGAAAAAACAGCAGCTGCATCTGTTTACTGGAATAAACTTCAGAAATGGTACTGCATACATAACATATGATCTGCATCTTCCAAAAACTGAAATATTTTCCTTTACAACATTTAGCAGTTGAGTCATGCCTAGCTTGCATGCTCATGGTAGGACTGCATTCCTCTCTCAGAAAAACAAATCTGACATTAAAAGCTGAAACACTGGATAAAATATAGGTTCATAAATAAAAACTATTATAGCGTTGTTATACATAGAGATTAACATTACATAAACCTCTTCAAGACTTTATAAGTGTTCTTTCAGCCCAAGATCCTCCAATTTTCTTTCACTACTGTTACTTCTCAGAAGCTATGTGGCCCCGCAAAGTACCAACAGACAGTTTTAAAATGTACACACATTCTAGCTGGCCACGTTCTCTTAAGGGGGTTGGACAGGAATAGACATCACTGCTACCAAAGAATAAAAATTCAGAGGTTAAAAAACTTGTAAATACACTGTACGGTGACAAAAAAGTAATCCGCTCTTGTTATATTCAAATCATCCACAGCAAACTAATGTGTCACATTTAGTAAAACAGCATCATTAAAATTAACTTTCAGAAGTGTAAACTTTAGAACATTCAAACTTTGTTACTCTACTAGTATACTGCAAAAATCAACAAGATGTGAAAAGCATATGTTTTCTTAAGCTTACACAATCAACACTAGCAAATGTAAAAAAATATCCAACTGCTCCCAAACACTGCACCTCAAAATTTCAGTCATGCCAAAGTTGTTAACTCCACTTTAGAGAACATGTACAACAGCAATGGTACAAGATGTTACTCGACTGAGAGACTCATTCACTGAAAGTGACTACTGATACAATCCCTACAACATCATGGAAGTGCCATTAATCATGGAAGTGCCATTACTTATCAAGTTTATGGAAGTGCCTTTACATCTTATCAAGTTTAGAACCGTTCAGCATTTTTTCCTCTTCGGAAAGAAAGGGAATTTGCAGTGTTTTTTTTTTTTTTTTGCTGAAAGTGACCTAGCATTGAGAGTTTCAACTGGCTGTCCATAATTTCTGCTGCTTGCTCAACTTTATCCTTGTTTGAGAGGAGGTGCACACTATTTGGCACCACGGTAATCCACACAATGTAAAACAACCAGTGTGCTGTTTGGCCTAAACTTTTTTACCGTATTATCCTAGTCCTTACCTGCTGCACTACATTAAACTTTCCTTACAGAACTGTTCAGATAAGCATGCTATCAAGTCTTGCATCATTAGCAGCGGCTCTAATTTTTTCCTCTCTTTAAAACTCGGCTCAAATACTAGTTTCTTCTACAATTGCACTGTCAAGGTAACTGTAGCACCAAGCCTGTATTAGGTTCATAGGTTCATACTAGGCTATCTGCCCTAGGGCATTTATAAGCCTAGCCAGAGTGTGTTTGGCTTTTGCCACCCATTTTAAATTAATTTTGCTATGCCCTTTTTCGAGGTTAGTATACTGTGCCTCTGTCTAACAGAGGCACAGAAGTGATACCCGGGGTAAACCTACGATCTCCCATCCACTCATCAACATTCCTCTTGAAGACAGTCAATGAGGGACACTGCCTAACCTGGACTGGGATTTTATTCCAGAGTGAAGGGAGCCTCTGGGTTATGAATCTGTCCCTCCAGCATGTCCTATTTATTTCAGTGCTGAGGTTTAAGTCTCTCGAGCGCGTAGCTCGATGGGATTTGGATTTTCTGAGGTGCAGCATGTCCATTAATTCCAGGTTGGACATTGCTTTATACGTCAGGCACAGATCGCCTCTGAGCAGGCGGTATGCCACTGAGTAGAGCTGGAGTTTCTTTAACCGGGCAGCATATGGCATCTGTTTGAGCCCTTTGATCCTCTTGGTGAGGTACTTTTGGGGTCTTTCCAGTTGCTGCAGGTGTCTGGTAAGGTACATCCTAAAAGGGGCATTGTACTCAATTATGGGCCTGATGAGGGATGAGTAAAGAGGCACGATGACCGCCCTGATCTAGATGTGAATCTCTTCATGATTAGGTGGGCTATATAAAATGTTTTTCTAACCACTTTGGCCACGTGGTTGTCAAATGAGAGATTGCTATCAACTTGGGTCCCCAGGTCCCCAATTACTTCTTCTGTACTTAATGGATTACCACCTATGTGGTAATTTGTGGGCACTTAGTTTTGCCAAAGGGATGACTATACACTTTTGGCGTTTAGCTTGAGGCCATGGCTCTGGCACCAGTTGTCTGTTTCTATGAGGCCCTTTTGGAGGATGCTTGTGTCGGCTGGAGAGTCCATTATGGCCCAGTTTGCAGTCATCTGCGAACTTGGTCAGCCACAGTCCTTCCATGTTGGCCTGTACCTCCGAGAAATATATACCGAACAAGAGAGGTCCCAGGACTGAGCCTTGTGGGACGCCACTTGTAATTGGTTTGGAGTCTGACATGGCTCCAGCAATTCTAACCATGTGGGTTCTGTCCTTGAGCCAGTTTGCAACCCATCTAGTGACATAGGGGTTTATATTTAAGCTGGTGAGCTTATCTATAATGCCAGAGTGGGGTATTGTATCGAAGGCTTTTGCGAGGTCCAGGTAGGCTGTGTGGACCACCTTCCCCTCGTCAATGGCCTTGGTGACTGTTTCAAAGAAATCAACCAGGTTTAAGAGGCAGGATCTGCCCTTAAAGCCGAACTGGATAGGATCCAGTGTCTGTAGGTCCCCAATATCTTTATTTATGAGGTCCATGATGATCCTTTCCATAGCTTTGCAGACCAAGCTAGTCAGGCTTATGGGGCGATAGTTTCCAGGATCCGTTGAGGCACCACCTTTGTGGAGAGGGACCACTGTTGCTGTACGCCACTCTTTGGGTACATATCCTGTAGTAAGGCTGAGATTGAACAGTAGTTTTATGTTTGGGTTTAGCTCTTCTTGGAGTTCATGTAGGATGCAGCCCTGGAGTTCATGTAGGATGCAGCCAGGACATAGTCTGGTCCCATTGATGCTGTGTTTTTTGCTTTGGAGAGGGCAGCTCTTACCTGAGCATCTGAGATGTCAGGGGGTCAGCACTCTGCTGGGATAGATATCTGCCTTTTGGTGGGGGGGGGGGGGGGAGTTTGCGCTGAACTGGTCAGCTAGGATTTTGGCAATGTCTGTGGGTTCAGTGTATTTTTTGTCATTTTGGACTAATTCTGAGCATATCTGGGAATTCCCATCCAGGTTCCTAACATAACTAAAGAAAGCCTTGCGATTATCCTTAGTGTCCTGTGCAATTTTTCTCTCGAAGCTGGCCTTGGACGATTTTATGAGTGCCCGTAGTTTTTTGCTAATACTGATCAGAGATGCCTTCCCTTTTTGGGATTTTGCTCCATCATGTAGTAGCTTCCTCCTTCTATTGTAAAGTTTGTTTAGGGCTGGGGTCCACCAGATAGGACGTCTGCCTTTGGAGGATTGGGTCTTGATTTTATTTGGGATTGCATGATCCATGCATTCCTGAAGGTGTTCATAGAATGCGTGGATTCTGCGGTCTGGGCCGTATTTTCCACAGGCCCGGGGGCTTTGAAGGATTCCACCTCGATTTTGAGGAGTGTGAAATTTGCTTTAGAGAAGTTTTTCACTGTGGTTTTCAGGGCAGGGGGTGGAGTCGGGATGTGAATATCCGGGAGATTAGTTTATGGTTAGGGTTACCACCTGTCCCACTTTGTGACGGACAGTCCCTCTTTCGGCAGTTGTGTCCTGCAAAAAAATCTAAAAAATAGCAAATGTCCTGAGATTTTAGGACAAAAATATTTAAGTTTTCTTTAATAGTTGCATAGAACAATTGAATTTTTATCTGAAACACCTAGATGTTATGTTATATGAAATAGCATAAGCAACTCAAATGCTACAAGAATTGGCAAAAAAGTGATGTTCTGTCCTTTGTACTGGTCATAGGTATGTTTTATCCTGCAAAATCTGACATTTCTACAAAAAATGTCCCACTTTGGGCATTTGAAAAGGTGGCAACCCTATTTATGGTCCGATCTTACCAGTGAGGGATACACTTCTGGTCTGGAGCATAGAATCCCCATGTTGGTGATGATCAGGTCCAGTATGTTTTCCCCTCTTGTGGGAGTGGTAACAAGTTGTTCTATAGCATTTGAGTTTATAAATTCTAGGAACCTTTGGACTAGGATGTTTGAGCTAGAGTAATGCTCCCAGTCTATGTTTGGGTAGTTGAAGTCGCCCAATATAATGGTGTTTGGAGAGACCTTCATATTTTCCAGTGTCCTCAGGAAGGCCAAGTGTGGTTCCTGGGTTTGGGAAGGTGGTCTGTAGCAGGCTATAAACTGGAAGGCAGTTTTACCCACTGTTAGTTGCACATGGATAGTCTCTGATGCTTCGTGCTGTGCCACCAACCTGGAGGTGTGGGTATCTTTGACTAATATGGATACTCCCCCTCCTTTTGTGGTTCGGTTCAAGTTTTGGGGCCGAAAAGCATGGTATGAGGTATAACCTAGTAGTGCTGGGGTGCTCTCAGAAGCCTTGAACCAGGTTTCCGTTACTGCACAGATATCTATGTTCTCCATGCTAAGGAGAGTTTCGAGTGCGTGCATCTTGAGGTTTAGACTTCTGGTGTTGAATAGCATTACTCTTAGTTTCTTATCCCTTGTGATAACTATGGAGGTGGGTTTGTCTTTTGAGCCTTGCCTAAAAAAAGGCACTATGGGGGTAGCAAGAGCCTTTGCCAATATCCAAAAGCCCAGGGGTGACAGGTGCAAGCCGTCCCTAGCGAAGCATTGTGGCTTGTCGAGCATGTCATCCCAGGCTGACAGGCACTGGATCCCCTTTGAATGACATTGTTGAAATTGATCATCTTGTCTTCATATTGTGGCATCATTCTTGGCGAGGGTAAGATGCTACTCAAGGTCAGGGTCATACTGGCCTGGGCTACATGCTCAGAGAGCTCTTCTATGTCTCTTTTCATGTAGTCCAGGGAGGTATGTCTCAGGTCATTCACACCAGCATGGACAATGACCGAGTCATATTTGTACTTGCCTTGGAGTGACCTCAGTGCTTGTGTTATGTGGCGGATCCTAGTGCCAGACAGGCAGCTCACAGTGACCTTCTCCTTGTTCAGCCTGGTGAGTGTGACGTCAGTGTGCCTGATGATAGAGTCACCTATTACAAGTGTATCAGGTGTGTCGTTTAGCCTTAAGGGCTGTGACTGTTTGGCACACTGGCTTTGTGAGCTGTGTGTTGCACGTGTTTTGTTTTGGGGTGGCGGTTGCTTGGGTATCTGCTTTGGAGGTCTCTGCTGCTTAGGCAGATTTTTATTTAGAGCCTCAGAGTATGTTTTTGTGTGTTTGGTTTGCTGTCATGGTAGGTCTATGTGAGACTGGAATTGTAGCGAGTGTGGTTTCCTTCTCCTCCTGACTGGTTTCACCAGTACTGAGTTGAGAGAGCTTAGCCAGTATGGCTATATGGTTGCATCTCTAACATGTGCTGGAATTTGTTGGGAGGAGGAGAGGGTTGTCTGTGTACATGAGGCAGTTGTAACATTGCCTCAAGATTCCCAGATTCACCAGCTGGACCGGAGAGGAGATTGACAACTGACCTTTGGACATGCTAGAATAGTATTGGGAATTCCTTTATAATTGAAAAAAAAGGGCCAATGGGGAACGAGGTACTCAAGGGGAGTTTGTGAGTGTGTAGTGCTTTTAATATTTTAGTGCTGACTTATATAATTGCTTTAGTGAACAAGTGCCAGGTAACTTAAATGCAATGTGTTACAGGTAACTTGAATGCAAAAACGACAAACAGTAACTTTCTTTCAAGTGAAACAAGGAAATAAGTACAGTAAGCAATGCAGATATCACTAGGGATCCAGAGAAGCGCTGAAAAGCCGCGTTTTAGGTGGAATTAGCGTTTCAGGAAAATAAGCATACAAATACAGTTAGATTCAGCAGGCCTGGATCTAGTCTATGCTACAGCAAACAAGGTGTACCGATTTCAGTAAGAAGCAGTTTAAATATGCAGACACTACAAGCCTTTAATCAGAAATTCCCAGCTAGAAGGGCAGAGCCCAGCCTCTCCTCCCACAAGAGTGCAGACCACAAACCCTTTTAATGTAAAATAACTGGCCTGAAGCCCAAGTGCTTAAAACAGAATTAATACACTTTTAAAATAACAGACACTGAGCCCTCAATCAGCAGTTCCCAACTTAGAAGGATGTAAGCTACCTGTCCTTCCACTACAGTGCAGACCACAAACCTTCCCAATGTAAAACAGCTGGTCTGAAGCACAAGAGCTTAAACTAAAAGGCTTAGAATGAGTTACACCAAGCAGTAATAAATACAATTGAGTACTTTTAAGATGACGCAAAAGCAAAATAAAGTAGGAAGAAACACAAATACAGTAAAAGCAGATTTTTTTATTTTTTTTTTTGAGTGAGCAAATGAGATGGGCCCAGGAGTTACAGGACAGAAACAAGTGCAAATGCAAGCCTTCAAATCAGAAAGTTGAGAGAGATGGAAGACCGCCCAAACGGCCAACTACAAATTCTGGGCCAGAACCACTCCTTATGTGGTAGACAGGTTACCTAGCTTACCACTCCCACTGATAAGCTAGAAGGCTTCCCTCCAACACATTAAGGCTTGGGGGCTCAGAAGCTTACAAATAGTCCTGGATACAGCAAATCTGTATCTGGAACACTAATTACAGGAAAGGTAGGAAACAGGTTTACAATTTTTTTTTTTTCAGAAAAGTAGCAAAAACAGTAGTAAAAACAATTCACATGCAGTGCAAGCTGGCACACTTGAGTATGTAGCAATATTAGTCCACACACAGTTTGAAAAAATGTAATTAAATTAAAAAGGACTAAAAGCAAGTGCAGAAAGGGTTTATTATGTAGAATGCGGTAAAGAGATGGGACAGGGGGAGTGTCCTAGATAAAATCTACAGTGGGGCGGGCACTGCAAAAGCCACCAAATTTAAACTACAACCAAGAACAGGGAGGGGGGGTGGAGAAAAGTTTCAACAGAGATGTGAGGAATCAGAGTGCAAATTATAAAACCAAGAATATATATACTGATCTCTGTATATTTGCAGAACACTAAGACAACAGATATCTAAGCAACAATTTAGCTCTATAATACAGAAAGATATACTCAGCTCTATATATTTGCAGATAGTCTTGTAAGGCTGTCTCTCGACACACAGGTCCATTTTAAATGCAGACTGCTGCTATTATTGCTTTAACATTTCTGCATTTATGAATACAAAACTATAATACATTTTTTCATCTTTGACACAGTGGCCTCCATGCTTCCACAGTTCAGTAAATTTACTGTAAAATTTGAACGTGCCTCCATTGCTTAACCATAATGTTATTAATTTACATCTTAACTGCACTTACACTGTATTAAGAGGTTCCTTATTGCTACTGGTCTCCATTAAATCCATAAAATCAGTTCAAGGCTAGACATTTATCAGAATAGACTGGCA
The DNA here is from genome assembly GCF_019279795.1 of Protopterus annectens. Lineage (NCBI taxonomy): Eukaryota > Metazoa > Chordata > Ceratodontiformes > Protopteridae > Protopterus > Protopterus annectens. The sequence continues at coordinate 1,222,296,568 of NC_056744.1, forward strand.
ACACAGAGTGAAGTCTAACATGACTTCACATAATCTAAAACTAGACTTCACATAATCTAAAACTAGACTAACATGGCAGAACTACAGATACCAAATACATGACAACACGATGCTCAGCAAAAATCTGTCCAATTACACTTCATATCCTTAACAGTATAAATATGCAATTACTCAGAACCAGACAATAATGCTATAACTTTCTAGATTCTCAAGACCAAATTCCATTCCCATGATATTATCAGTGTAGACTGTATTCATTAAAGAACATGTGACAAACAAGGCCAAACTAGAATATTCCTTTGTTTTATAACAAAGCAGTACTATGAACTTTACCTAGCTTGCAACATACAGTAGCTGTACCCATGCTTTTTAAAATACAAATACTTTTCTGATCTGAAAAACGTAAATCCATTTTGTCAGTTGTAATGTCTGAACTAGAAAAAATCCAGTTTTTGATATTTCAATATTATGCTCAGCACACTAGCTACTGTGATATCATAGTACATATATACACAAATACTGTAAATACATATATATATATATATATATGTGTGTGTATATATATATATATATATATATATATATATATATATATATATATGTGTGTGTGTGTGTGTATATATATATATATATATATATATATATATATATATATATATATATATATATATATATATATATATATATATATATATTAGAATTAAAAGTAAATATGCCCCCTGGTTCTCAACAGAAACTAAACAAAAAATCAATCTGAGAAATAAAATCTGGAAAAAATCTCACTTGACTAAAAACACTACTGATTACCAACATTTCAAACAATTGAGAAATGAGGCCAAAAAAGCAATAATGAAAAAAAAACTTACCTGAAACCACAGCAATCTCGCCAAAATAACCCACAAAAGTTCTGGGAAAACAAAGCAGTTACTACAGCCAAGTAAACCTGTCACACCCAACCCACAAGGCTCAGACATAAAGAATCCTAACCACATTGCTAATGACTAATTCCTTTTTCACCAAAACAATTCAAACTCTAGCCAGTCAACTCTCCAGCAAAAACACAAACATACCCAACAGCCACTTAAACCCACCTCCCCCATTTCTTTTCCAACCTGTTCCAACATCTTACATTCTTTCCCTTATCAAAAAACCTAAACCATGTACTCCCTCTGCTGACCTACTACCTCCAGAATACCTGCAATTAGCAGCCAAATCAATAGCCTACCCAGTCTCCATACTGATCAACAGAACCATCACTGAAGGATACGTCCCTAAACTTTGGAAAATCTCCCACATTATTCCTCTTCATAAGGGTGGAAATTCAACTGATATTTCCAACTACCGCCCTATTGCTCTACTCTCTCCCTTATCTAAGATTATGGAAATATGTATACACAAGCAACTGCTTGACCATCTTCTTCAAAATAACTTGCTCTCCAATACCAAACACTGTTTTAGACCTTCCCATAGTACCACCACTGCCCTCCTCTCCTTTACAGACACTATCAACAAAACTAGTTTCCAAAACACCCTTTCCTCAGCACTTTTCTTAGACCTGTCCAAGGCTTTTGACATGGTCAACCACCAAATACTCATACACATTCTTCAATCTTGGTCACTTGAAATTCAACCTATTAACTGGTTTAAATCCTAATTAAATAATAGACATCAAGCAGTACTCTGGAACTCCACTCTATCTTCCCAGCTACCAGTTAACATTGGTGTCCCCCAAGGGTCCATTCTGGGCCCCCTTCTAGTGTCCCCCAAGGGTCCATTCTGGGCCCCCTTCTATTCTCTTTATTTATCAATGACCTCAAACAAGTAGTCCCTCAAGCTACATGCATACAATACGCAGACAATTCTACACCAATTTGCTCAGCAAAATCTGTCTCTGAACTTTTCCCTAACACAGTTTTAATTCTGTAGAATGGTTCTCAATGCGGTCTCCTACTAAACCCAAAAAAAAAAAAAAAAACAAACTCCTCCTGTTCACACCTTCCAGTAAATCTCCCCACATAGACTTTACAATAACATCTAAAAATGTCACACCTATATCACAAGATTATACTACAAAACTACTAGGCGTTACCATTGACAACAACCTTAACTTCGATACCCACATAAGCAACACTTTGAAAAATATTAATAAAAAAATAGGCTCTCTTTACAAAAACCAAACCTTTCCTCACTCCAGAATCTAGAATAACTATTGCCCACTCATATCTTATCTCACCCCTTCTCTATGCCTCACCCACTTATACTAACTTATCAAAAAAGAATCTGTTGAAGCTTGAAAACTCCTACCACAGCATAGCCAGATTTGCTACAGGCAACCCTTTTAGAACCCACCACTGTACTAATCTAAAACAACTAGGTTGGCTAGAATTTCAGCAACAACTAAAAATCAAACTAGCCATAACCCATCAACTTCTATATCAACCTGACAAAACACCTATACTATCTACTCTTATTCACCCCTACCACAACCTAAACTCCCTAAGATCAGCACACAAACTTCTTGTAAATATTGACAAAGCAAACAACAAAGCTTGAGACTCCCTCTTTTCTAACACTGTTGGAAA